>NC_143249.1:1221666-1525833 GCF_984573655.1 Nuphar pumila | reverse complement strand
GTGGTAAGCTAGAAAATTGGTAGCTGCCTACCACTTTTCCTCTCTCCCTATCTCGTATAAAAGGTGGTAGCTGCTAACCCCTTTTCTAGCTATCCACCCAGCTAACTGGGCTTTCTAAGGGTTTTTTCATGTTCTGCTTAAATCTGACCGTACAGACTTGTTCTATATGCTTGATTTTTTAGGAATAAACTCTTGGATTATCCGATTCCTTTACACAAGTAGGTTTTGATAAGATTTAAAAAAATTGATGGTCTAAGATTAATTTTCTAAATATTCAAGGCTTATATATATATATTGAAAGAGAGAGAGGGAGAGTTTGACATTCTAGTTCTAACATTACACTGTTTTTCAATACATAAAGAATAAATGGTAAAATTTTGTCACTATATATAGGTACAATTTAGATGTCTTAACCATTGATAACTAATGAATCTGATCTCGTGTAACTAAGGCCTGCAAAAACAACTGTGCGAGGTGCTCCCACCAAATCAGTAAGCCTCTAACAAAGACGCCTCCTTTATGGCTTATCATATGTGCTTAGCCAGCTGGTCCTGAACTGGGGTCACCATCGACATGACTATCCTTTGGCGGACTCTCGGAGGGCACGTCCATCTCTGAAAGACCGAAGCACACGCCTCTTTGCCATTTCCCTTACTGGGAAAGAAAAGGACAACAAATAAAGAGAACCAGCCCTGGCGCAGCCAGCCGGCCCGCTCCTACAAGTAGAAAGGGCCAAAAGCCCAGCCGAAGCGTAAAGGGCAACAGTAGAAAGTAGAAAGGGGTGACTTCCACCATATGGGAAAGCACATGGGGGTGGTTGGGGTGCGCACCTAACATTCCTACACGCGTCCTCAACACCCCCAGGTGTAAGGGACCACATTTTTACTGACACGTTTCAAGAGCCTACAAAAGACATGAGATGAGACAACCCAAAGGCCAAATCTCTCTCTCTCTCTCTCTCTCTCTCTCTCTCTCTCTCTCGCGCGCGCGCGCGCAAGCTATTTGGTTGAGTGTTACATCCCCCATGCATGGCCATGCTTATCCGAGGCTATCCATTTTTGTGCATTAATCCATCCGGAGCCCCTTGTTACCCACATGCCCAATGCTCATATGGCTGCTTACTATTGCCACATTAATATACTTGTTTGCACATGTCGAGATAAGCCCACTAAATTAGTATGTTATAGCATGAGAAGTTTGGAGTACAGGTGAGAGGGAGTTAATTTCATTCCCCTGAAACCCAAGTGCCAAACCACAAATTTATGTGGGCTTCAATCTTTTTCACTAGGAGTAGGAAGTGTGTGTGCCAGGATAGACATGCGTGGTTGTTAGTGTCGGGTAACCCCATAATAACATCAGATTTTGGGCACGTCATAACCCCACTAATGCACTACTGTTGTGAAAAACAGCATTGTATCATGTGGAATTCCACGCGAAATGGAGTCAGGAAATAGGAATTGGAAAGAGCATTGAGCCCATAAAGTGGACTACAATGGCGAATTTGGCAAGGGTAGGATAAGGATCAACTGGTTATGGATTTTATATAAAAAATGAAACGTTCCCCTTTTAGAGAATTTGTTGGAAGCTAACTAAATTTAGCTACTTTTGATAGACATCTACACCTACGTGTACAGATAATTGAACCACCTTGGCTCTTGGAACAACCAATTCGTGGCATGTTTATATTAAGGTAAAAGTAATATATATATATATATATATATATATATATATATATATATATATATATATATATATATATATATATATATATATATATATATATATATATATATATATATATATATATATATATTGGAGGGTTTCATGATTTTAGGAATCGAAAGAACGTTCAATTCCTTAAAAGTGACGCATTAGCCTGTCATCACGTTCGTTGAAGATGACGACAAGAGCTGTGAGATTATGTGTGAGTGTCTGCAGGCTCTCTCTCTCTCTAACGAAAAAGAAAAATGTTGTGCCTAGAGTGGTACTAAACCACCAAAATTTATGGTGGTAATTAAGCTCTTGATTTGCATAGGTATGATCTGCAAAAAGAAAAACTAGCATGTGGATCATGTTTGGCATTTCGTGTAAAATCGACTCCAACCTGATGTTTTGAGTTATTTTTAAACCATTCTTATCTTCATGGTTGTTGGGCCATCGACTTTTGATCACGTTGAAGATACGTCATGTTAGAGTTTATTAAACCTACTGATGTAGTAAACACACCATATTAAACACATTTGTAAGGTTAAATACTTAAATCTAACAGTTGGTTATTAAATCCATACAAACAAGAGTGTTTACCACCATAGGTTTTGGTTGATAGCATGATTGAGAATAGTCATAGATTTTCTTAGAGAGAGAGAGCACATTCACACACAATCCCAAAATTAGGTATCTTGGTTTATCAGAAGCCAGAACTATATATATATATATATATATATATATATATATATATATATATATATATATATATATATATATATATATATATATATATATATATATAAAGTGGTAGCTGCGCAACCCTTAAGTGTGCAGCTGTGAGTGGAATGCTACTGAGTGTCCATCGTGCAAGTGATGGTCGCTCAACATCTTTTTCGGGCAAAAAATACTGTTTAGCAAAAATCGGGCAAAAAATGCGCAAAAAAAAACCCTTTAGGGTCGAAACCGCCTCTAACGCCCCCAGGGATGCACACATAATTTTTAAAAAGATTCTTTAGCGGGGTTTCGGCAGCTGCTAGAGGCCCCAGCAGGAAAATGGACCTTTAGCAGTCGAAAACTGTGCTAAAAGGTCTTTTAGCACGATTTTGACGCTGAACAATGTATTTTGTAGAGAAAAGACACTGAGCGTCCATCACTTGCGCGATGGATGCTCAGCAGCATTCCACTCGTAGCTGTGCACGGGTTGCGCAACTATCACTATATATATATATATAAATAAAGAGAGAGAGAAAGAGAGAGATCAGTCTTCTGAAATGTAACTTATTTTAACATTGACTTGGAACTGAAGCAGGTTCTTGTCAAACAAACAAAACCGAAGTAGGTTCATGCATTTTTCTCTTTCTAGAATGTAATCACTATCACTATTGGCTTTAAACTGTGCCTTTGAAGAGAGAAAAGAGAGAGAGGATAAGGATCTCTTAGGCTGGTTTGGTTGTACAATGATTATAATAAAATTTGCTTGGTGATCCGTGTGCATGGAAGGAAGAGCTAATAAATAAGCTGCGCATGCCTTTTGATGGATTCACAGCTTGGGCTCATCATCTTTTATCATTTTTAGTCATCATGGTTTATCATTTTTAATCACTCCTACCCATTTGCCAGTTTGGACTAAAATGTGTAGTTTTCATACCGACACGGCTCCCTCTTGTTTCCCATCATCCAACCCCAAAATGATGCCAAATGGTGCGCCAAAACTCCAAATCCCCATGCTTCTCTCTCTTAATCCTCAACCCTAGGATGTTATCCTACTCTATGACCTACCTTATTGCTTTGCAAAAGATTACAATTATATTAATCTTGTTATTCATCGAGCTTAATAACAAAACGGTATTGTTCATTAAAAAAACAAAAACAAAAACAAAAACAAAACGGTATTGTTCTACTGAGATTCCGCGTGATGCCCCCTAGCCATTACAATATCACCAACAAAATAAAATTCAGTATAAAGCATAGACTATACTTTCCTATTGTGTGCTAGGGTGTCTTATGTCCTTTCTCTTTTATTAATGTAATATACATTGGAAAATGGGCTTTGGGGAATGGGTACTTTTCTGCACTCATGTGCCATTCCTTGCATTGGGCCATTTTTTATGCATCTTTGCTACTTTTGTGTCTCGTTGTTGGTAGTCAATTTTGTTGCTAAAGAGAAACTCCCTCTACCACCACTTTCTCTCTACTTTCCCCATATTTTGTATTCAATTTATCTCTGATTGGCACACTAAGCAATTGAGCATATTCTCCTCTAATTGGATGCCATTTTCTTGGACCACAATGCATTAACTAACAGATTCTCACATAAAAGAGAAAAAAAAGCAGTGATTTGAAGCTTTGAATCTTAAGGCTTCTAGAATATCTTCTTGGTAATGGAGCAAAGTTATTGAGATGATGAAGAAACTTAGGCTCTGTTTTGGAGCTGGTATTGGTGAGGAGATGGGAGGGGTGATGAGAGTGGAAAATGAAAATGAAAATGAGGCTGGAATTGTCAACATCCTTGTGTGAAGTTGTAATTGAAAATAGCCCATCTCCACTAGCAACACCAGCCTCATCCCTCAAAACCGGGTTATCAAACACCTGTGGGGGTAGGTGGTATTAATTACACCCTCATTAAATACCATATCCACTCCCATCTCCGTCTCCCAAGTGCAAGTGTTGAGTAGCTTATGGTTCACTCTCTACATACCTTAAATGGTGAGACTACCAATTTTACATATTGTAATTGGAGAAAGCCTGCTTATTTGCTACATTTTTCTTACCAATATGATTAAAGAAATTTATTAAATATAAATTTACTACCTTCGATTCCCATTGGGGTTGTACTCGTGACTAGCCTGGTGAGTATGCCTTCCTGGGCTAGACCGCCAACCAAGCTTTGCTATCTAGTTGTAGCTCAGTGGGCCCTCTTTTATTTCTTTTATGATGGGCAAACTGGGGTCAGGAAGACTCCCACCAGTTGAACAACCGTACCATTGGAATTTGAACCTGCAACGTCCCAAACACAGGGTGACGTGCACTCACTAGTCCTACCAAACAAGTGGAGTGCGCCCCCCCTCCCGTTGGCCCCCTCTTCTTGAGTAGGTTCCTCATAAAAAAAATTTAATTGTGGGAGGTTCACTCAATATTGATTTCCCAGATTCCATCTTCCTAACTGTAAACATGTTTTTCCTTTGCAGTTTTGTTGGTTTTCGTGCATTCAATTCGCCAAATTTTTGCAAAGCAGTAAAAAGAAAAAAACAAGCAAGAGAATCTTAGAAGAATTAGCAATTTAAACCACAAATGTCACGAGAAAAAAAAAAGTTCAATTTGATATGCGTGTGAATTATGATCCTACTAGAACTGTGGAGGTTATTTACAAGTTAAGCATAAGTTTTTTATTAGAAGAATTTGGCTAAAAAAAATTTTTGGATGAGCGTATCAAATATCATTATGTAGTGCCGTTATCTCCGAGTTTACAAACTTATCTTGCGCTTGAGAAGTGAAAAGATGTTTTGAATGGCGTGTTACGTATAGCAGTTTGTGAATGACTAGTGAGTGTTGACGTGGAAGTACTGGTAGACTGAATTAGGACAAAAGAATCTTGGAGCTTTCTGGAGTGAGTGTACACGTTCAGACATTGTACATGCAACTCTATGAGACGAATGTAAACAGAAGGGAAGGGATAAAAGTAGTGAGTGCGAAGGAAGCTCTCGTTTGTTGGTCGCGAAAGTTTGGTTTAGATTTGACCCTAATTGCAGATTGTGACCCAGTTCATGAATGCCAAAGTTCATGATTTCATGAGTATAAAAAGAATTTGAAAAGCAACAATTAATTTTGATAGTTCATGGTGGCTTGCGAAACAAAATCATGCGCACGAGTGGCCATTTGTGTAAGTTCCTGCTGTTCATAGAGATGTGAACAAATAAAATGCAATTCAATGATTAGGACATCTCGATGTAACCATACACAACTATTCATAAGCATATCTAAGTGCTTACTTTTTTAGGCTTTGATACATGCAAAGAATATGGACCTAATGATTTTGATCATTTCCCTCGTACTTCAATGTTGCCAACTAATCACTTTCATAGAAAAAGATGCAAAAATGAACACAGTTCTTGGGCATGACATATTGGACAATAATCTGCCAACCCAATGCATCAGTTGATCACCGTCAGCATCAACTACCATCTGTTTTATTCCGGGCCAAGCTAGGACTATATTTGGTGCTTCGACTGCACCATATTCTCTAGCTAGCAAAAAGTCATAGGTGTGAGTTTTTTTTTTTGTGAAAAGAGTTTGGGTCCTTATTTGGATATCCATCCAGATTCAGATGCAACATCGAACAGGTTTTTTAATCGTTCCTTGGTTCCCAATTCCTGTGTAAGATGATCTCGTACCACCTATACCAATGCATGCATCCTTGAGATGGACGGCGCTCAAAGCAGAAAGAGAAGGCATCCACCCTCATGTCAAAGGGAAAACGAAAGATGAGAAGGAACCGTGTTTTCTACTTTGCAGCAAAGTTACCAAGGGAGTTGGCTGCTGCTTCCTCTATGTCATCGTGCTTTATATTATAGTGTCCCTTTGACATAAGAACTGAATGGCTCAAAAAAGCACACGAAGTGGTACAGAAATGACAATACACATTGCCAATCAAAAGCGTGGGAGCATCATCAATCAATGTGCCATGTGTTGCGTGGTGAACCACCAGTGTGGTTCGTACGCAGTCACATACCACCAAAAACAGCTCCACTCATGGGGTGAGTGTGACTGCTACACTTTGGAGATTTGACGCCTGATTGGTCCCACAGGCTCTCTTAGTGGCCACTGCACAAAATTGTCTTAGGTTGTTGGACATGAGATGAGATGAAACGTGGCTAAGTGCACGAACTAGTACCAGCTTGGTTGTTTTTTTGTTCCAGCTTGGTTGTTTTTTAAATTAAGGCAAGCTGGGGTGGGTTATCTCTTAAGCCACTACATGGTGTGGCAGAGGGATTCGAACCTGGGGCCTTCAGCTTTAATTTGTTTTGAGCCACTACATGGTGTGTCTTATCACAGTACGTAGGCCTGTCTGCCGGCTTCCCTATTTATTGGAAGCTTACTTCTATGGGATGCTAGTCCCTAATTAATGGTGTGTTTGATACAAAAAGGGACACACTGATGCGGGGAGCCGCTGGTCCCCGCCCGGGCACTGTCCTAGGTTTGATGCGCGTCTTGTGCAATGCAATGCAATGCAATGCTTCATAAAGCGTCTGCACAGGGCACGCCCCTGGGATGTGACTGGCAAGTCCAAAGACAAACAACGCGCGTACGTTCTGCCCACGTGGCATTTGTCCTGCAATGAAAGCGCGGCCTAAATTATTAGTTTTATCCATCGTTAGCCATTTGGCATCCTGTGAAACAAGGCCAAGTTCCACAACCTTTATCGTGTACTGCCTTGGAAAATATTATAGAGACGGTTTGAGTGTTTTTTCCTAGATACTATTGGAATAGCCAAGGGACGCACCCGTGATTTTTGAACTCATTATGTCGTGTCAACTTAGTGACGTTCAATGGTAGTTGGGGGACGGGTTCGAACTTGATGAAGCGCCACCTAAGCCCACAAGAGGTTGCAGCCTTCATTGGTCTTAATTAATTATCCTGGCTCTCACCCATACTAGGGGGCCTACCCACATTTGCCGAATTGAAGCACATGATTCTCCTATGGAGTGTTAGAAACTTCGTTCATTGTTCTATGTTCTACCTTTTTAACACTGGAAGAACATTTCCTTCACTTTTTAACTAAAATTATATGATGGTTTTATTAGAATTTCGATGTACGTATTTGACTATTTGATTATATAAACTTGAAATAGATACATTAGTTGTGTCATTGACCCAGCATTCAGGGATGGACATCATCTCCGTGGTTAGGGGTTGGTGAATGATCCATATATGTGAATTATTCATGTTGGAGTACATGGTGTAAAGCGAAACACCAAAAGAAGAATAACAATCACACTATACACGATTTACGTGGTTCGGCCAATAGAAGCCTATACATCCACGAGGAGCTTGCTCCTGATATCTTCTTCATACCAAATTGAGGAGAGGTATGGACTATTTATAATACAAGTAGAGGCAAAAACAAAAAAGAAAACTTCTAAGAGATAAGGACTACATGATAAGGATAGACGATGGCATGATAAGGATAGATCACACTTTCTGTTTTGAATATATCATCCTTTCCAAAAGACATCTCTCTTAACACTCCCTCTCAAGTTTGAGAGCTGATATCAATTAGCCCCAACTTGTTGCATATTTCTGTGAATTTGTCATTTTCCATGGCTTTGGTAAATATATCCGTCAACTGATCATCACTTCTGATAAAAGGAGTTGATATGACCTTGCTTTGAACCTTTTCTCTAACAACGTGGCAGTCCACCTCGATGTGCTTAGTCCTTTCATGAAATACGGGATTTGCTCCAATATGAATTGTTGCTTGGTTATCACACCTCATTTGCATTGGCTCTGTAATTTTGATTCCTATGTCCCGGAGTAGTTGTTTTATCCATACTAACTCACAAGTTGTTGAAGCCATTGCTCTCAATTCTGTCTCGACACTTGAACGAGCTACCACACTTTATTTTTTACTTCTCCATGTAATAAGATTTTTTCCAACCATAGTATAACAGCCCGTAGTAGATCTTCTATCATTTATATCTCCAGCCCAATCAACATCGCTATACCCAACAATACTGAGATCATTGTTTCAACCCATGAGAATTCCTTAGATACTTCAGAATTTTGTGAGTAGCTTCCAAATGTTGTGTTCGGGGAGAATGCATATATTGGCTAATGACATTAACAACATATGTTATATATGGACGAGTAACAGTCAGATAGATAAGTTTGCCTACCAACCTCTGAAAGATTGAGATATCCTTAATGAGTTTCACAGCGTCTTGTCTTAATTTGTGATTGACCTTGATGGGGGTTTCAGATGACTTGCAACCCAACATACTTGTTTCTTTCAAGAGGCTCAATGTATCTTAATTTCCCTTGTTCAGAGTGAGATACTTCAATTCTCAAAAAATATCTTAATTTTCTCAAGTCTTTAATTTTAATTTTTTTATGAAGATACTCCTTGAGATTTGTAATTAAGAAATCATCATCACCTGCAAGAATTATATCATCCACATAAACTAAGGCAATGGTGGTCTTGTTGTGCTATTTTGTGATAAACATTGAATGATTTGCTTCACTTTTAACAAAACCAAAGGAGATAAGTGCTTCACTGAGTTTGGCAAACCATGCTCGAGGGGATTGTTTTAGTCCATACAGAGACTTTGTTAGTTTACATACCAGATTTTTACATGATCATTGAAGATCCTGAGGAATTTTCATGTATACCTCTTCAAGAAGGTCACCATGTAGAAAAGTGTTTTTGATGTCGAACTGATAAGTTTTTCACTTCTTATTTGCGGCCACGAAGAGAAGAATCCGTATAGAACTCTTCTTTGCCACTGGGGCAAACGTCTCATCGTAGTTCATGCCTTCCACCTGGGTGTAACCTTTAGCAACTATTTTAGCTTTATATCTTTCAACTGAACCATCATTGTTATACTTGATTTTATAGATCCATCTTCATCCTACAGGTTTTATTCTGAGAGGCAAGTGCACGATATCCCATGTGTTATTTTTTTCAAGGGAAGTTAATTCCACCTTCATAGAAGCTTTTCAGTTTGAATCTTTTTCGGCTTCTAAAAAGTTTTGCGGCTCACTTTGAGAATATATTTTGCAAAGAAAGTCAAAGTAGTTGTTCGAGACCTTTAAAAAATCTGCGTAGTTTTCAATAGAATGGGTGTCAGGTCTTCTTACAAGATATGTATAAAAATCTCATAGATGAGCAGGAGCTCAAGTAGTTTGGGATGACCTGCAAGGTTGCTCAATAGTTTGGTCATTTGAACTACTTGCACGATTTAGTCCTTCATCAATGTTTCCTTGGTTATTTGATTCCAGACTGTCGACTATAGGGAGAATGACATTTTCTTTCACCATATGCTCCTCCTGAATTTTGTCCACATTTTCCTTTTGAAAATAAGTCTCATTTTCGAAAAACTCTACATCTCTAGATGTGTAGAGCTTTTTGTTCTTCGGGTCATAACATTTAAAACCTTTCTTAACAGTGGAATAACCTAAAAAAATACATTTGATTGCATGTTTATCTAATTTGCTTTGTTGGCCTTCTTGAATATGAACATAACACTTACACCCGAAAACTCTAAGATGAGTTAAAGACATTTCCTTTTCCCAAATCAACTTCATGGGAGTTTGATTTTCAATAGCCGAACTAGGTATTCGGTTGACATTATATGCAGTGGTGGACACAACCTCATTCCAAAAACAATTGGGAATATTGCTTTGAAACATGATAGCTTGAGCAACATTGAGAAGTTGTTGTTTTTTTTCTTTCGGCAATGCCATTTTGTTATGTCATGCCGGCGCAGGTATTCTAAGGTAAAATACCGTCTTGAGCCATATACTCTTTAAAGGCCTCACTAACATACTCCCCACCATTATCGGATCTCAATTTTTTAATTTTGACACTGAATTGAGTTTGAACCATGGAGCAAAAGTTCTTAAAAGTATTTAAAACTTCACTCTTATTTTTCAAAAAATAAATCCACATGGCACGAGAATGATCATCAATAAATGTAAAGAAATATCTGAATCCTAAATAAGAAGTGGTAGGCGTTGGTCCCCAAACATCTGAGTGAACAATCTCAAAAACTTTATTGCACCGATTTTTAGATGTACTAAAAGATTTTCTTGTTTGCTTTGCATATTGACATGCATCACAGAAACTACTATCACTAACCAATGACGAAAACATAATGTTCAAAATTTTGTCAAAAGGATGACCAAGTCTTTGATGTCATAGCCTCTGAGAGTTACCTGCTTTCTGCACATTAAAACTCATGGGGTTATTTTTCAGGACATATAGCCCATTCTGCTCTTGTCCTCTACCAAACACCCTCTTGCTCTGAATATCCTGAAACACAACTTGATAAGCCAAAAAGATCGCCAAGCAATTACATCACTTGGTTATTTTGCTGATAGAGATAAGATTGGTTGAGAAATTGGATAGCAAAAATACTTCTTCTTTAGCCTTTCTTTCAAAGAAGGAGGCATGGCCGATCCTTGAAGTTTCTTCTTTGCTCTCTTGTTGATCATTTGCAGCCAATATGGCCAGATTCGAACGAGTAAGATGTTGAAGAAGTTTGGCAAGGTCATCCATATTGGTAGCTAGACGTCGTTCCTTTTCACTGTTTTTTCCTCTCACGGGCTTTCCATGAATCTCCCAACATCGGTCTCTCGTGTGACCGGTCTTCTTGCAGTGAATGCACTTAAACTTAGGTCTATTCCAATTTTGATAGTTGTTGCTATTAGACTTAGGACCGTGCAGACTTGAAATTGTGTAAGCAATTCTATCATGAGTCGCTTCCTTAGTTTTTTGTTGGGACTCCATAACAGTTTTACGAGTTTCTTCCCTTTGAATTATAGAACAAATAATATTTAATGAAAGGGGAGTACTAGTCATCAAGATTTGACTACGAAAGCTCTTATATTCTTGACCTAATCCAACAAGAATTTTAAAAACTTTATTTTTCGTCTCTCTTTGTTTCAACGTATTGACATCATTAGTGATAAAGCGATAATGACTGAGTTCATCCCAAATACCTCTTAGGGAATTCAAATAACTATGGAATGATTTATCTCTTTTTTTGAGTTGGGCAATTTGTTGTTGGAGTTGATAAATTCTAGCAAAATTGTTTTGTTGCCCATAAAGGTCTTTCAGGGCATTCTATAGATCTATAGCAGTTTCAATAAACAAATAGCCTTCTGCTATGTTTGTTTTCATAGAATTCAAAAGCCAAGCCATCACTAGATGATCGGTTGATTGCCAATCGTCATATACAATGTCAGTCACATCAGGTTTGGAGGTTTTACCTGTGATGTGATTGAGCTTTCCTTTACCGCTCAGAAAAGCGCAATTGCCTTGGACCATGGCAGGTAATTACTTCCGTTGAGAAGGGATATAGTAATCTTCAAGCTGAGGATTTTGCTCTTGGATCACGATTTTTGATGAGTTACTCCCATCACCGGCCATGGCTGTTGAAGAAAATCAAAGGACTATTGTCGATCCGCTAGGATCACGCGCTCTGATACCATGTAAAGTAAATCACCAAAGAAGAATAACAATCACACTACACACGATTTACATGGTTCGGACAATAGAATCCTACATCCATGAAAAGCTTGCGCCTGATATCTTCTTCATACCAAATTGAAGAGAGGTACGGGCTATTTATAATACAAGTAGAGGCAGAAACAAAAAAGAAAACTTCTAAGAGATAAGGACTACATGATAAGGATAGACGATGGCATGATAAGGATAGATCACACTTTTTGTTTTGAATATATCATCTTTTCCAAAAGACGTCTCTCTTAACACATGGATCATATATCATCATATTTGGCCCACGCAATTTATTTATTTTTCACCTCATGTGTAACCCTGAATCTAACCTGTTAAAACGATATTGTAAGGCTCAATTTTATATAAAGATCCAACATGGAAAATCCAAATTGCTCATCTCAATTCAGGGAAGTGGTGAGAGATCATCATGATCCGATCACTACAAGAAAAATGCGTATTAGCGACAGACGCTATCCATTGCTAATCCGTTGCCAAATTCGTCGCTAACGTGTTTAGCAATGGATTAGCGACAGATAGCGTTCATCGCATAAACCTCATCGCTAAACTGTGGTAGAATTTTTCTGTCGCTAATCCATCGCTACTTAGCGACGGATCATGTCCATCGTTAATTCATCGCTAAATAGAGACTAATTTGGTTATGTGATGGAATTTAATCTGTCGCTAAGTAGTAATGAGAGATACGTATCCGTTGCTAATGTCTGTAACCAATTTGGTGATGAACATTAGCGACGACTTAAATTCCGTCGTAAACCAACGACTGCTTTAAATTGGCGATAGATTAGCGATGGATTTTATTCATCGCTAAATTTAAAAAAAATAAAAAAAATTGAATTATTTTGAAACTTGAGAAAAATTTCTTGTTATACAATTCATACAACCTGCTTATAAAAAATAAAGTACACATAAAAAATACATATACAGGTGAAACAAATTTAACACAAGTTCTAAGTTAAACAAACTTTAATAACCAAATACAGTCCTTGCCAAGTTATAATTAGTTACAAGTACGTCAAATAAATTAAACAAATGAATCTAATCCTCGCCAAGATTCTGGGCATCATCCTCTTCATTTTCTCGATCTGCCCCTCCCTCCATGCCTTCATCAGCTCCTCTACGTTGATCATCTCTAGCATCCTACAATAAAACCAAAATGTTAGTATTTATAAACAAAATATAATGAAATAAATTATATGCAATGCACCTAATCTAATGCAACAAAGTAAATGGCTAAATGACACATAGACTAACAATAAACTGAAGGACATTAACAGAATTCATATATGTGTTCTAAGACTGAAATTTTTTTTATAGTGATTCAATCATGCAGATATGTGTTCTAAGGTTGTCAAAGAATGTCACAGTGATTCATGCATGCATATATGGTTTATAAGGCCATCAAATAAATGTGTTATGTATCACAATCATGCATCTATGTGTTAAAATGCAGTAAAAAAACTTCTATAGTGATGAAATCATGCTTATATGTGTTCTAATGTTGTCAAAAAACTTGCATAGTGATTCAATTATGCTCATATGTGTTCTAAAGCAGTCAAAAAACTTTTATATTGATTCAATCATGCATAAATGTGTTCTAAGGATAATTTTATAGTAATTCAATCATGCATATGTGTGTTCTAAGGCAGTAAAACAATTTCATAGTGATTCAATCATGCATAAATGTGTTCTAAGAAAAAATTTATAGTAATTCAATCATGCATATATGTGTTCTAAGGTTGTCAAAAAAACTTTCATATTGATTCAATCATGTATATATGTATTCTAAGGTTTCAATCAACTTTGATATTGATTCAATCATGCATATATGTGTTACAAGGTAGTCAAAAAACTTTCATATATGTTAATATCATGCTCATATGTGTTATAAGGCAGTCAAAAAACTTTCATAGTGATTCAATCATGCTCATATGTGTTCTAAGGCAGTCAAAAAACTTTATATGTGATTTAATCATGTTCTAAGGCAGTCAAAAAAATTTATAGTGACTCAATCATACATATATGTGTTATAAGGCATTAAAAAACTTTCATATATGATAATATCAGGCTCATATGTGTTCTAAGGTTGTTATAGTGATGAAAGCTTGCTTGTATGTGTTCTAAGGTTGTCAACAAACTTTCATAGTGATTCAATTATGCATATATGTGTTATAAGGCACTAAGAAAATTTTATAGTGATGAAATCATGCATATATGTGTTGTAAGGTTGTAAAAAAACTTTCATAGTGATTCAATCATGCGTATATGTGTTATAAGGGTATCATAAAAATTGTATAGTGAATCAATCATGCATATATGTGTTATAAGGTGTCAAAAAAATTCATAGTGAGGCAATCATGCATATATGTATTCAATCACGCATATACTAGCTTGAAATCTAACAACATAAAACAAATGACATAAATCTTTATACCTGACGAGCACCTGAGCTTATATTGAATATAGACGAAGTTTCCATGTCCTGAAAAAAGTTGCATAACTCATTATAGATAATGTTGGGAATGACTTCATTTAAAAAGTACTGCATTTTATCCTTAAGACGCTGCCAGACACCATCCTAAGACATAGCAGGGTCAATCGGACGTTGGGAGTTGATGCTGACGGGAGAACTCTGAGAGCCATGGCTACAGGAGGCAACGATTGTTGTGGTATTCATGTTACTCCCAAACCCGAATAACGACTCTTTTTAGGTTCACTGGTTGCAGTCACCCATGCTGCAGGATCAAAAGGCAGATGCTGAGTGGAGTCATCGCCATATCGTTATATCATTTGTTGCTTGTATGACTCCTATAAAGTAATGATTAGAATATGAATTAATAATTATAATATTTATGATAACATAATTCATAGTAACTTGTATATTACAATGTTTATTAATACAATAAATACATACTGATATCGCTCTCGCCTTTTCTGATACAAAATTTCACGTGCTCTTACATTTATGTGTTTCAACAAACACATCCTTGTAAGGCACAATGTCTCATTTTTCTGCTTCCTGCAATGTTAAATGATAAAAAATTGATTAATAAGTATGCAGAAATACTTACAAATTTGACTATATATATTTTTTATGAGTTACCAATTTCTTTTGGTGGCTCCCAAAAGTCCTAGATTCACCTGTGTGTAGATGGGCATCGGGCATCTTCGCTCGATTTTGTGCAGCCTTTGCTGAGCGGTTTCAAAATTCATAAAAGTCCTAGATTCACCTGTGTGTAGATGGGCATCGGGCATCTTTGCTTGACTTTGTGCAGCCTTTGCTGAGCGGTTTCAAAATTCATTGCTCGCCCACTTGTCGCACATGTCGTCCCAATAATCTCTCCTGATAGTAGAAGGCCCATGACCCTTTCACTACAATGGATCATCTATCCCACCAGTTGCTTTTTTTGTTGCAGTCTTCATAATGTGCAGCATGTCGGCAAATCGATTGGCAGCCATCTTCTGCCACACTACCCTCGCGTCTTTCTCCTCGTTCGTAGTTGCAAAGCGATGAGAAGCCTACAAATACTTTCAGAAAGTTAGTACACATGAGTATAATAAAAAATTAAATATGAAACACATTAGTTATGATAAACAATTGCATACCATGAATGAGGACATTAATCTGTCCAACACCTCTGTCGGGTATTCTTTTCATTGCGCTACCGGTTCTGGAAGTTGTTGCAGTAGTGACTTCCTAATTTCTCGTATTACTTCTTGCTGCTCAAACCTCGCACTGCATATGAATTGATACACATTAACAATCGATTGTCGATATACACTATTTATAAGATAAGTATTGGACAAGTGACAATGAAATACTTACGATCGACTATTGATATATACTATTTGAATTAGTCGTCGTGTGTCACACTGAGAAGACCCTGCATCCGTCGTTGTCTCGTGATATGTATGAGTAGCTGGTGTATGTGGGTCATGTGTAGGCGAAACATCACCTACAGAATAATGTGTTAGAAATTTACACAATGCACATTTAAACTAATCAAGTATATAATTATTTAAATGATATACCTATCAAAGCAACTCGTGAAGATGAAGGTTGAGACTGTCTACCACTAGGTGCTCGACAACTGTTGTTGAGAAACTTTGTTTTGATGTCACATAATATGATACACTGTCTTATTTGATTTCATATAATATGATAATATGTCTTCTTGAAAAATGTTATATAATGACTGAAAATGTTTTGCCATATATCTAACGAGTATTTGATGCAAGGATATCTCACTAAAAAAGGATGGAGACCTCCTGTTCAAGTACAACTATGGTGCAATCATACTCCTTGAAGAAAAAGTTTGTTGAGCCATGCACTCCTAAAGACCATCTAAAGAGATCGGCTTCCACAAGTTGAAGATTTTTTCTTCTTTAGAGTCATATGTAACAGAACCTTCAGAAGCATGCATATTGCATATTACATACTCATAAAAGCTATTTCATAAAAGTATACGATAGTTTCAAAAAGCTCCTTTTTGAAAATAAATAATTGTACCTTCTTACAACCCTTTATGAAAAAAGGTATTTTGACATGATTTCAAAATGTAATAATTGTACCTTATATCATATACAAGACAACTTGAAAAGTAATGATTTTAAAAGTAGGAAAAAGACAAAACATGAAATCGGCTACACAAAGAAAACAAATATAATATGTTTTGAAAAGACTCTAGTTACCTTCTTTAAAGAAATGATTTCAAATATAGGAAAAAGACAAAACATGAAATCGGCTACACAAAGAAAACAAATATAATATTGGTTTTGAAAAGACTCTAGTTACCTTTTTACAAACCCATAGAATGTCGACGTACTTGAAGTCATCATTCTCTTTGTATAGCATTAAATACCTCCTGTACGAAATCCTTGTTAAATATCCTTCTCAAGAATGTCGACTTACTTGTAGTCTTCATTCTCTCTGTAGACTTTGAAAAATACAACATAAAGAAAACTCTTGACATGACTATGTACAAATAAATATCTCAAAGCATTTATTGTACTTACACTTATTTAAAGTAAAGAAGTACTTATGTACCACAAATCATTAATTAGGATAAAGACAAAACTACATGACAGCCTACAATCCAACGTTCAATGTACTATTGTAAGAAATAGACTTTTTACATAAAATATATATTACCTAAAATATTACAACGACTAGTGTACCCTATATTTTACTTTTATGGAAAGAAGACTTTCTCGAATTTCTCTAAAGATGTTTTTTTTTAAATAACATGACATTTCAAATCTCAAAAAGGCTACGATTTCAAAAAGCCAACAACTATTTTTTAAGCTATAAAAACGCAGAAGGGAATGAAATAGACAAGTGAGCTTACAACGAGAAAAATACCTATTCGATATTTGAAAGAGAGCCTAGAAAAAGAAAGAGAAAAGAAAGAGAAAAAGTCAAAAATAACTCTTTGACAAAGAGTATCTTCTAAGTGACAAACAGAACATTCTGAGAATCCTTCATTTATGCATTCATATCATCCTGAAGGTTCTATAGAAAGTATTGTAACTTTCTGTTATTCACTGTATTCCTTCTTTATTGAAAGAAGTAGACCTCTGAGAAAGAGGGTGTTGCCCTTCTCTGTTGAGAGAAGAAGACATATGTGTAAGAGGGTGTTGTCCTTCTCTGTTGAGAGAAGAAGACCTCTGTGGAAGAGGGTGTGCCCCTTCTCTGTTGAGAGAAGAAGACCTCTGAGGAAGAGGGTGTTGTACTATTTATCCGGTGACTCGGATGTTATAGTGGAAAGCTCAAGTGGTTTGCTTGGGGACTGGATGTAGGTCAGGGTTTTGACCGAACCAGTATAAATCTTGTGTTTATTGTGTTGTGCCTTATTGCTTTATTTTTATTATATCAACTTGCATCGTATTTCACTATTCACCCCCCCTCTAGTGGAATTTCAACTGTGACCTCCACGAACCATATTCTAACAAATAAAAAACATCATGCAATACATTCAAACATTGCAATACCTTCATATCATTCAAATCATTGCAATATATTTTAATACATTCACATCATTCATGTCAAATATTGCAATACATTAAAACATAAGATATGACATCACTTGCTAATCATAAATAACTTATCCTTAACTTGCAATATAATTGGATCAGTCACACAACTCTATATCTTCATGGATACATAATCAAATCGAAAATAACTTCATGCAAGACATTCAAATAATTCAAACACGTTACAATACATTCAAATCATAACTCTATACCTATTGAAGATACATAATCAAATCAAAAATAACTTCATGCAATACATTCAAATATTGCAATACTTTCAAATCATTCAGATCATTGCAATACATTTTAATACATTCAAATCATTCACAATAAATAGAGGTATGTATTACAATATGTATTTCACTAGATCGAGTATGCTTCCTCATCACTTGTTTCACTTTCATATTCTTCTTCTTCCTCCTCCTCTTCGTCCGCTTCGTTTTCTTCTACATTGGGTGCTCATCCACTTGGTATATCATTTGGATCACATTCTTCTATACATGTGTCATTGGATAATGGAGATGTGACATGCAGACCATGTGTGACATCGTGACCATAAGAGAAGTCATATATATCATCTGATTGATAGTAATCACTCTCTTCAGTTAACTTGTCTTCCTGTAATTGATCATACTCGGGGTATAGTTTAGACTTCACCTTACAAACTGCCCACCATTCATTTCTATCTGATTTCCTTGTACTCAGATATGAAGTATAGTAAACTTGTTGAGCTTGCGAGGCTAATATGAATGGTTCATATGTTCCAAACCTTGATTTATGATTCACCTCCACAAAGACTGAGGCTTTGTGGACTCTTGTTGTTGTGGGATCAAACCAATGACACTTGAATAAAGTTACACTATTATTTATGCTCAAGTAAGTCAACTCCATTATTTTTTCTATAACATCGTAGTAGTCATGTTCATTTTCACCGTAGCTGGTACCATTGACACACACGTCACTATTCATCGTTGACTTATTGACACTGTAGTCTTTTGTATGGAATCGATAACTATTTACGATGTACCCGTTATAACATTGCACAAGTTTGGTCGGACCATTTTGTAAATCACATATTCATTGATCTTTAAAATCACCATGGCGGACCTACAAGCATAAATAATGATTGTGATCATGACCAATTAAGTATGGATAATTGTGCACCACATCCACCCGTGCATCAAAATTATTCTAAAATTCTTAACCATGAAGCGTCCAATTCTGATAACCACTAACAAAAACCCTTCATGTATGGGTGATGTCTAACTCCATGAGGTTCTACAAATCGATTATTCTTACACATCGTGAAGAGACATCTGATTCGACCGGTGGGATCCATTGTAATGACACTTGCCATTGCGAATTCAATAAAATTGTCAACACCATCTATATATTCATGCAACACCTCATTATCAACTATCCTACGATACATCCATTCACGGTTTGCAGTCATTTTATCTTGTAATATTATTGATTTATCATCACCAGTTAAAAAAGAATCTTAATAATGCTATGATAAAAAAATATCTAATTTATCTATTAATTTTTGTTTAGTGATTGTTTGTGAGTAATTTTTTGTCAATTAATGCGTAAATTTTCTTCCACTTTATACCACAAACATGCTTAACATAAAATGCAATTCCATGAACTATTATGCATGCATTTACAAACTCAATATTTTCGTGTGTAACACCATCACATCATATTTATAATACACATCACAAGAATATTTAGAAACATGAAATGACATTCCATAAAATGATACATCCATTTGAAGCATGTTTTCATGATATAATTTCACATGGAAGGCATAATCAAATAAAAAATAACTTCATGCAAACATGGATACAGACACATCAAACATTGTAATACATTCAAATCATTCATATCAAAACAATGTCTGACATGTACCTGCAACAAACACACTCCAATATCCCGCTAACTACTACCATGCCTAGCATAAAATCCGTACTCCAAAAATAAGAACACTTTTATTTTTATATATTAAAATCATGCTCAGCATGATCTCCAAACTCCATCAAAGCAGTCCTAGATATCCACAACTAAGTGAGTGTGTGAACAGAAAAGTGTTGCATCAAAGAAATTAAATAACATGTGATGTGCTTGCATTAATTACTTACCACGGGTATTTACACGATTTGAATTACTTTTGCATTTTTATTTTTTTTATTACTTTTTGCATTGCATTTTTAGCTGCATGCGATGCCTAGCACTAAGCATCGCGTAATTAGCTCAGTAACATACCTGCAAAGTACAAATATACAAAACAATACAGGGAGGAGGCTTGACCCCTTTCTGACAAAAAAAGAAACATGGAGGAGTCGGAGTCCCTCCCTCGCATCTCGTAAGCCAGAGAGGGGGCTCGGCCCCTCCCTGACAAAAAAATAACACAGAGGGGGCTCAACTCTTCCTTGGCAAAAAAAAATACGGGAGGGGGCTGAGCCACTCCCTCGCATCCCTTAAGACAGGGAGACAAGGAGGGGGCTCGGCTCCTCCCTAGCAAAAAAAAGGAGGGGGCTCAGACCCTCCCTGGCGAAAAAAAATAGGGGAGGGGGTTGAGCCCCTCCCATGCATCCCGTAAGACAGGGAGATAGGGAAGGGCTCGGCCCCTCTTTGGCGAAAAAAAAGGGGAGTGGGTGTCTCACCAGAGCTCCGGTGCGGGTTGTCGGTTGCCGCAATGGAAGCGAGAGGAGACATGGAGAGGGGGGGTTCTCGGAGTGTCTGCCAGACAAAGGGAGGAGGTGGCCTGAGCGATCGTCGGTTGTCGCAGAGGAAGTGAGAGGAGACACGGAGAGGGGGGTTCTTGGGGTGTCTGCCAGACACAAGGAGGAGGAGGTGGTCAGGGCGGTCGCCGGTTGCTGCAGGGAAAGCGAGAGGAGACAGAGAGAGGGGGGTTCTTGGGGTGTCTGCCAGACACAGGGAGGAGGAGGTGGTCAGGGCGGTCGCCGGTTGCCGCAGGGGAAGCGAGAGCAGACATGGAGAGGGGGGGGGTTCTCGGGGTGTTTGCCAGACACAAGGAAGAGGAGGTGGTCGGAGCGGTCGCCTGAGAGCAGGAGGTGGGCAGGGCGGTCGCCGGAGGGTGGTAGGTGGTCGGGGCGGTCGCCGGGACAAGCAGCGCAGGTGAGAGAGAGAGAGAGAGAGAGAGAGAGAGAGAGAGAGAGAGAGAGCAGAGAGAGAGAGAGAGAGAGCAGAGTTCATTTTGTGCTCTAGATGGGCGTTTTCATAAAAAATTAACGACGAATTTGCAACAGACTAATTTTGTCGCCAAATCTATCGCTAAGTAGCGACAAATTTGAGATAGAAACATTCTGTCACAAACATCGTCGCAACTTAGCGATGACTTTCTACCATCGCTACTTTGTCGCTAAGTTGCGACATAGTTTGTGATGGATGTAAGTCTGTCGCAAATCCGTTGCTATTTAGCGACGGATTTGGCGACGAAATTGGTCCATCGCAAATCTCGCAACTAAATCAAATTTTAGGGACGGATCATTTTCTCTCGCTAATCCATCACAAAATTGTGATGGATTCTTTTTGTCGCAAATTTCCATCGCTAGTTGACATTTTTCTTGTAGTGGATGCACTTCATCCATAAAAGACCTTGTGATCAAGGAGAAGAAGTGAAAGGGGAAACATATAGGGGCAGGTCATGTTGACCAAATCTGACCCCATAAATGTGTTTATAATGGTCAGTTTAGCAGGAATCAACACTACAACAAAGCAGTAGATTAGCGACGACCACATTCCGTCGCTAACATGGTTAGCGACGGATTAGCGACAACGAGGCAACAGTATGCTTACGTCGCGAATATTTCGACGCTAACTGGCAATGGAATTATTTCGTCGCCAGGTCCGTCGCTAATTGCGATGGAATAACGAGCGCTATATTCCGTCGCCAATCCGCCGGTACTAAACGGCGACCACGGCTTGGCGACGGATTTACTTCTGTCGCTAGATTAATATGAATAGCGACAGATGGTTCCGTCGCAAACACAAAAAAAATTAAAAAAAAAAATTATTTGAAAATTAATTACCGAGAACTGTACAATTTCTATTTCCTGTATAATTTATATTTCCTGTAAATAAAAAACAAATCACACAAAAAAATTCATATAACAAGAATCTACAACAATTAATCGTACCACCTTAAAATTAAGAAGTTTAATTATTTACAATTCAACAATTACAATTAGGAAAAATTAAAAAAACAGAACTTCTTCAACACAGTCCTCTAATCATCGCCAAGATTTTGTGCGTCTTCTTGTTCATTGTCTTTATCTGTCCCTTCAGCTCCACTACCCTGATTATCGCTAGCAGCCTACACAAAAAAAGAACAGTCAGTATTGATAAACAAAATATAATGAAATAAATTACATACTATATGTGATTCTATCATGTGCTCATGTGTGATCTAAGGCAATAAAAAAACTCTATATGTGATTCTATCATGCTCATATGTGTGCTAAGGCAGTCAAAAAATTGAATATGTGATTATAGCATGTTCATATGTGTTCTAAGGCATCTAAAAAAACTCCATATGTGATTCTACCATGCTCAGATGTGCTTTAAGGCAGGCAAAAAACTATATATGTGATTCGATCATGCTCGTATGTGTGCTAAGGCAGTAAAATAATTGAATATGTGAATATAGCATGCTCATATGTGCTCTAAGGCAGGCAAAGCCAAAAATTTTATATGTGATTTTATCATAAATGATATATAACATGTTCATATGTGTTCTAAGGCAGTAAAAAAACTCTATATGTTATTATAGCATGCTCATATGTGTGCTAAGGCAGTCAAAAAACTGAATATGTGATTATAATATGCTCATATGTGTTCTTAGGCAGTCAAAAAACTGAATATGTGATTATAGCATCTCATATGTGTTCTAATGCAGTCAAAAAAACTTTATATGTGATTCTATCATGCTCATATGTGCTCTAAGGCAGACAAAAAGTTATATATATATATATATATATATATATATATATATATATATATATATATATATATATATATATATGTGATTCTATCATGCTCATATGTGTGCTAAGGCAGACAAAAAATTGAATATGTGATTATAGCATGTTCATATGTGTTCTAAGGCATCTAAAAAAACTCTATATGTGATTCTACCATGCTCAGATGTGCTTTAAGGCAGGCAAAAAACTATATATGTGATTCGATCATGCTCGTATGTGTGCTAAGGCAGTCAAAAAATTGAATATGTGAATATAGCATGCTCATATGTGCTCTAAGGCAGACAAAACAACTTTATATGTGATTATAGCATGCTCATATGTGCTCTAAGGCAGACAAAAAAACTTTATATGTGATTATAGCATGCTCATATGTGCTCTAATGCAATAAAAAAACTCTATATGTTATTATAGCATGCTCATATGTGCTCTAAGGCAGTTAAAAAACTGAATATGTGATTATACCTGAGAGGGACCTGGAATCGAAGATCCCCTATCCTGAACAACGGCCTTGATCTCATTTCGGAGAAAGGGGGCGACGGTGTATTGAAAGTAGTTATTCAGTGATTCATTAATGATCTGGTGTACATCATCACCGGAAAGAATAGTCGGCTGCTTGGAGCTTATGTCGGCGCAAGAAGTCGGTGAGCCGTAACTGGAAGAACCAATAACTGGTGAAGTGTTCATATTACTCCGAAACCCGAACACGCGACCTTTTTTGGGTTCACCTGCTGCAGTCACCCATGCTGTAGGATCAAATGATGGATGCTGAGTAGCGTCATCGCCATATCGTTCTACCATCTGTTGCTCATATGCCTCCTACAAAATAATGTTTAAAGTATTCATTAATAATTAATGATAACATTATGATAACTTGCATATATATTGCAATGATTATTAATAGAATTAATACATACCATTGTCGTTCTCGCCTTCTCTGATACGAAAACTCCCGTGGTCTTCCATTTATGTGTTTCTACAAACACATCCTTATATGGTACACTGCCTCCTTTTTATGCTTCCTACGAAGTTAAATGACAAAAGATTTAGTACACAAGTTTGCAACAATACTTATAAAATTAATATTATATATTGATGAGTTACCATTTTCTTTAGGTGGCTCCCAAATGTCTTAGATCCACCTGTGTGTAGATGGGCTTCAGGCATCTTTGATCGATTTTGTGAAGCCTTCGCAGAGCGATTTTTAAATGCATCTCCCGCCCACTTATCGCACATTTCATCCCAGTAATCTCTTCTGATAGTAATAGGACCATGGCCCTTCCACAGTAATAGATCATCTACTACGCCAGATGCTTTTTTTGTTGCAGTCTTCATAGTGTGCAGCATGTCTGCAAATCGATTGGCAGCCACCTTCTGCCACACCTTCCTTGCATCATTTTCTTCCACCGTAGTTGCGAAGCGATTCGAAGCCTACAAATATTTTCAGAAAGTTAGTAGATATTGCTTAAATAAATTAAATATGAAACACATTAACTATGAGGAACAACTGTATACCATGAATGAGGACCACAATCTGTCTAACACCTCCTTTGGGTACTCTTTCCATTGAGCAACTGGTCCTGGTAGATATTGAAGAAGTGAATTCCTAATCTCCCGTACTACTTCTTGTGTCTCAAACCTCGTGCTGCACATGAATTGTTACACAGTAAATATCAATATAAAATATTTAAAAGATATGCAATAATTGAAAACAAAATACTTACGGTCGATTATCGATATACACTATTCGAATGAGTCTTCTTGTGCCAGCCTGAGAAGACCATGTTTCCTGTGTTGGCTGTTGACTTGTGTGATCAACTGGTGTAGGTGGGTCGTGTATAGGCGCAACATCATCTGTAAAAAAATACATTAGAAATTCTCAGAATGTGCATTTGAACTAATCAAGCATCTAATTAGTTATATGATATACCTATCAGAGGAGCCCGTGAAGATGAAGGTTGAGCCTGGCTACTACTGGATGAGCGACCACTATAACCTCCACGAACCATATTCTAACAAATAACATATGTCATACAATACATTCAAATAATTCACATCAAGTATTACAATGCATTCAAGTCATTCACATCAAGCATTGCAATGCATTCAAATAATTCAAATCATTCACATCAAGTATTGCACTAATTCAAATCATTCGTTAATTGCATAAATTATAATACATTCAAATAATTGAAATCATTCACATCAAGTATTACAATGCATTCGAATCATTCGTATCAAGTATTACAATACATTCAAATAAAATTTTTAATCATTCACACCAAGTATTGCAATACAACTCACATCAAGTATTACAATGCATTTAAATAGAGGTTTGTAGTATAAGATTTTGCTCACTAGCTTGAGAATTCTTCCTCGTCACTAGTTTGACTTTCTTCTTCTTCTTCTTCTTCTTCATTGTTTGCCCATCCACTTGGTACATCATTTGGATCACATTCCTCTATGAATGTTTCATCGGCCAATGGAGATATGACATGCATATCATGTGCAACATCGTGACCATAAGCGAAGTCACAGACATCATCTGATTGATAGTAATCACTGTCTTTAGCTAACTCATCTTCCTGTAACTGATCATACTCGGGGTATAGTTTGGATTTCACCTTGCAAACTGCCCACCATTCATTTCTATCTGACTTTTTTATACTCGGATATGAAGTATAATAAACTTGTTGAGCTTGCGAGGCTAATATGAATGGTTCATATGTTCCAAACCTGGATTTATGATTCACCTCCACAATGCCTGAAGCTTTGTCGAGTCTTGTTGCAGTTGGATCAAGCCAATGACACTTGAATATCGTAACCCTGTTATTCATGCCTAAGTAAGTCAACTCCATTATTTCCTCTATAACACCGTAATAATCATGTTCATTTTCACCGTAGCTGCTACCCTTGACACACACGCCACTATTTATCGTTGATTTGTTTATACCGTAGTCTTTTGTATGGAATCAATAACCATTTACGATATACCCATTGTAGCATTGCACAACTTTGGTCGGACCATTTTCTAAATCACATATTCCTTGATCTTTAACATCACCATTGCGAACCTACGCACAAACATAAACAATGATTGTGATCACGATCAATTAAGTAACTTAGTGTTGTTTATAAGTACAAAATTTATGTTAGCTTCTTTACCAACTGTTTCAACCACTCCACAAACTTAGTTTCACGTTCTTTTTGTACTTCTGCATCAGTGAGATGTGAAACTTCGTTTTGCAACTCCAAATCAAATCGTCTGCAAACCACAAATACTTATATTACCGAGTCATGTATCCACATATAGAACATAAAAGGATTTATAATTGAGTTGTATATACATATACTTACTCGATGTATGGGTCGATCGCTGAGCAATTAAAAAGAATATAGATGTGTGTTGCATCTTGCTCTCGATCTGTCAATAGCCTTGATCGACAACTACCAAATGCATGCCCAAGTGGTTGAAATATCGATAGCTTGTCAGCTACAGTTACTTGTTCTCCATCATCGTTACGGGGCGGGCATGTGTAACGTGTTGGAATATGAGGTTCGAAGTATATAGATGAGAAATTTGAAATCTCTTCTAAAGTGTACGCCTCACAAATAGAGCCTTCTACTCTTGCTTTATTACGAACCTTTTTTTTTAGGTCGAACATGCATCTGACAAGAATATACATTTCAAATTTTAAATACCTGTCATTAAAGAGACAAATATAAAAAAACATATACTTTTCAAATGGGTACATCCATCGATATTGCACAGGGCCACCAACCCTTAATTCATATGGCAGATGTATGATCAAATGTTCCATAACATCGAAAAATGCTGGCAGAAATATCTTTTCTAACAGACAAACAGTGGTGATGACAGAGTCCTCGAGATTCTTTACATCTGATACAACGACCTCCGATGCGCACAATGTTCTGAAAAATCCGCTCAACTCAGACAATACCCCCCATATAGGTTTGTCTAACATATCATGGAATGCTAGGGGTATTAATCGTTGCATAAAGATATGACAATCATGGCTCTTCAACCCATATAATTGTCCATCGTCAATCTTCACAGCCCGAGCAATGTTAGAGACATATCCATCTGGAAATCTCAGTTGTCTCAACCATTGACATACATGTTTTATTTGATCAGGTCCAAGCACGTACTTCGCCTTTGGTTTCAGTACTTTGCCATTATACTCTTTGAGTTCCAATTCTGGTCTTTTACATATTAATTTTAAATCCATACGGGCCTTAGGATTATCCTTCGTTTTTCCTTTAATATTCATTACTGTATTAAACACATTATCAAACACATTTTTCTCTACATGCATCACATCCAAATTATGTCGTATCAATAGGGTCGGTCAATACGGTAGTTCCCAAAAAATAGATTTTTTCGTTCAATTGTGATCCTTCCCAAATCCACGGAAGGGTGTAGGACTGCGGGCATCTGTTAATACATATGGAAAGTATCGCAATCTTCTTAGAATCTCTATGCCAGACAATCTTGAGGATGTACCTTCTGTTTCAGTTGTGTCTGCTTTAAATGCATTCTTTTGACGTCGGAACGGATGATCGCTGGGTAGAAATTGACGATGGCAATCAAACCAGCAAGGCTTTCTTCCATGCCTCAATCTAAAAGCTTTGGAATCCTCCATGTAGTACGGACAAGCCAACCTCCCATGTGTGCTCCAACCAGATAACATACCATATGCAGGGAAGTCACTGATTGTCCATAGAACAGCGGCCTTCATGTTGAAATTTTGTTTTTTGTGGGCATCATACGTGGTAACACTGTCATCCCACAGTACTTTTAATTCATCAATCAATGGCCTTAGATATACATCAAGATTTTGGCCAGGTGAGGTCGGACCAGGGATCAACAGAGACAAGAAAAGATTTGGATGTTTCATACACAAGCTTGGTGGAAGGTTGTATGGAGTTACAAATACTGGCCAGCATGAGTATGGAGTTGATCTACCCCCAAATGGATTAAATCCATCTGTACATAGACCGAGTCTAACATTTCGCACTTCCATTGCGAAGTTCTGATGAGTACGATCAAAGTGCTTCCAAGCTTCAGCGTCAACAGGATGCGTGATCTTGTTTTCATCGTGTCGAACTTTATTTGCATGCCATCTCATGTGTTTAGCTGTCCTTGAAGACATATACAATCGCTGCAATCTAGGAGTGATAGGAAAGTAGCGGAGCGACTTGTATGAAACTTCCTTTGATCTCGTGCTACCATTGCCTCTTGTCTTTGGCTTGAACCGAGGATGCCCACATGACGGGCATGATATGTCGTTTTCCTGCTCCTTGAAATACAACATGCAGTGATTTGGACAAGCATCAATCTTTTTGTAACCCATACCTAGAGCGTTGACCATAACTTTCGCACGATAGAAATTTTGTGGCAATTTCTCATCTTTAGGCAACATACTCTTCACAATCATGCACAAACGGTCAAAACATGATTGACTCAAATTATACTCGGACTTCAAATTCATTAGTTGAAGAACTGCAGACAAGATAGTGTGACTCTCACAACCGTTCCAAAGTGGCTCATCAGCATCTCTAAGTAAATCATAAAATCTACTAGCTGCATCGTTTGGTGATTCTTCATCTACGGCAGTTCTTACATCACTAGAACTCATAGCAGAACCCAGTTCTGTTCCTGCAGCATCAAATATCAAATTCGTATATGGATTATCGTGCACCACATTCACCCGTGCATCAAAATCGTTTCTAAATTCTTCTCCATGAAACGTCCAGTTCTGATAATCACTCACAAAACCCTTCCTGTATAGGTGATGTCTAACGCCATAAGGTTCTACAAATCGATTATTCTTACAAATCTTGTAGGGACACCTAATCCGACATGTGGGATCTACCGTACTGACACTTGCCGTTGCAAATTCAATAAAACTGTCGACACCATCCATATATTCATGCGATAACTCATTGTCCACTATCCTACGGTACATCCATTCACGGTTTGCAATCATTCTGTCGTATGATGTTACGAATAGTATCCTAACCAGTTAAAAGAGAACCATCAGAATGCTATGATGAAGAAAATATCAAATTTATCATGCAATATATGATGTCATACAATCACAAGAATTATGATGCATGCATTGATAACTTAATATTTTCATGTGCAAACTATTCATGACACGATACATTCATTTGAAGCATGCTTTCAGTATACAATTTCACATGGAAGACATAATCAAATTGAAAGTAACTACATGTAAGCATGGATACAATCACATCAAACATTGCAATACATCTAAATAATGCATATCAAACAAATGTCAAACATGTACCTGCAACAAACACACTTCAATATCCCACTAACTACTACCATGCATAGCATGGACTCCGTACTCCAAAAATAAGAATACTTCCATATTCATACATTAAAATCATGCTCAGCATGATCTCCGAACTCCAACAAAGCAGTCCTAGATATCAACAACTAAGTGAGTGTGTGAACAATAAAGTGTTACATTCAATAAATTAAATAACATGTGATGCGCTTGCATCACTTACTCACCACGAGTATTTACCCGATTTGCATTGTTTTTGTCATTTACTTACCACGGGTGGCGGGGCACAAGCGAGTTCCGTTGAGAAATCTGCAAAAAACACTGTGTTAAAATGAATATTGAAGCTAATTAGGGAAACACAAACACTTATGCAATGCAAAAAACAACTAAACTGATGATGATATATCTAATGATGAAATGCGATGAAATAAAGTGTGCAAGTAATGTACTGCAATGAATATTGAAGCTAATTAGAGAAACACAAACACTTATGCAAAGGAAGCAAAAAGACTAAACAGAACTTTTACAAGAATGAAAAACTAAAAGATTAACAAAAATTAGCAGAACAAGAAATGCAGACAAGGAATTATCTAAACATGAAATCCAGATCCCTTCCAAAAAGAAAAATGTTTAGAACCTTTTGCAGACCTTTCCAAAACCCCAAACCCCTCTTTCATTTGCTATTTTCACACCACCGCCATGACCATTCATGTAAATCATTTTTTTTTCAAAACATTCACAAATGAATTTTCTGTGGTAAATATCCACCACCATTTGGCAAGCAAAGCATCATTAGACCTTCTTAGGTCCACAACCCCAAGACCACCTACTTGCAATGGTTATTCCACATGCTTCCAATTCTTCATAACCCATCCTTTGGCTGATTTGGACCAGCCCAAATAAAAATTTTCATTGATTTAATCAACCTCTTGATCACCTTCACCTTCTTTGGCATAAAAGATATTTGCATCCAATGGTGGCCATTGATGAAATGACAAATCTTACCAATGTACTGTGTCCCGTAAATGAGAAAAATCTTGTCTTCCAAGATTGAAGCTTGGAGTTGATGTTGCTCTCAATGTTTCACCCAAGTGATGCTCAAATCTAATGGAATGCCAAGGTAGCGCATTGATAACTCATCCTTTTGGCACTTGAAAATAGTTGATGCAATATTTTGCAACTCTTCCCCCAATAGCATTGAATACTAAGACTTGGCTCTTAGATCCCTTTATTTTTAAACCCAAAATGGCTGAAAAACATCTTAAGTCAACCACAAGGATTTTAAGTTTTTGACCGATGCCTCTCTAAAAATAATCAAGTCAGCGACAAACAATAAGAGAGAAATTTGTGGCACCCGGTAGTTTGATTCCCTTGTGCAATGGCGTCTTCCAACATTACACTAAGACCTTCCATGGCAAGGATAAAAAGCAGTGGCAATAAAGGATCACCTTGGTGCAGCCCACATGACGGTTTGAAGAAATTACCCTTTTTTTCATTCAGAGACTGCAATGGAAGCCGAGTTCAGGCATCCATTGGATCCACTTCTTTTCAACCCTAATATTTCCAAACATTGAGTTAAGGCCAACTTATAAGTTGGTTTTCTACCTGAAAGATTTTGTCTTGGAAATGTGTATGGATTGTAAAGCTTCATGGGCTAATAGGCAGCAGTCATGTAGCGTGCTTTTGTGATGATTTTTGTGTTTTATACAGAATTAATGGAAGAAGAAGAAAATGTAGATGAGGAATCGGAGGAAGAAGAAGAAGAAGAAGAAGAAAAAGAAAAAGAAGAAAATGCAGATGCAAATGATTACCTGCGCGTCGCCGGGCGGTGGCGGGAGGCTGACGGGGAGCGGCAGCTGGCGAGCGGTGGACGGCTGGCGAGCGGTGGACGGGGAGCGGCGGCGGCCGGGCGGTGGCGAGAGCCGACAGACGGCGGGAGGGAGAGGGCGGCGGGCGGGAGCAAGACAGCGAAACAGGAAAAAGAGAAAGAGGGATGGGATTAGGGATTTACGCGACATTTAGCGACGGTTTAGCGACGAAATAATTCTGTCGCTAAGCCGTCGTAAATCAAAATACCAAAAAAGCGACGGAATGTATTCTGTCGCTACTCCGTCGCTAATTAGCGACGACAGAGTTCCCTCTCTAAATCCATCGCTAAAATGGTGTTCTTGTAATAAGAATTAGCGACAACAAATTGCAGTCGCTAATCCGTCGCTAAGTAGCGACATATTAGCGATAAAAGTTGTTTCCTCGCTAATCCGTCGCGAATTAGCGACAGATTGTATCTCTCGCTAATCTGTCGCTAATTAGCGACGGAAAAAATCCGTCGCAAAATTCCGTCGCTAATTAACAATTTTCTTGTAGTGCAACCCTTGGATCATGTTTTTTTGGCATAAAATTCTGATTTTTGTAGTGGTGAAATTTTAATACATTGTAGGCTGTTGATATTTCAGCTCCCAAAAAACTCATAGAGTTGGAAATCATGACCCGAGGGCTGGTCCCTCCTCAACCAAGCATGTAGATTACATTTGTAGAGCTTGATGTAAAAAAATAAATAAAATAATCGTGTTTCTCACTCGTGAGTTTGGAAGACATGTGTAGCCAATATATATATATATATTGTTTTCAATGTTTTATAGCTGTTAGAAAAGTTTTATGGTAAAATAATTGAAAAATGAATGGTTCATATTGCATCTAAATTTTAGAATAAAAAATAAAGGTTTCCAAAGCAAGTTTTCTACGAAACAAGCAATGAACGTATAGATAGATTCAGATTAAGCAAAAGCCGCCTGTAATATTGAAATATATACTGTCTATCCGTCCACGCTAAGGTGTAAGTTGTTAGGAGGCGCCAACTTCTTTTGAGGAAACAACAACTTTACGTATATAGGGTTAAAGGCGAAGAAGAAAAGTAAAAGACGCGATGTAACCAGACTTTGAACAGATGATCAAATGGTTTCTCTTTATCTAGAAACTTCAACATATTTTTTCCACCATGGTTGAGAAACAACCAAATGCTAAGGAAAATCATGTAGCATTCTCATGGAACAATTAAATCTGATGGCCAATGAGTACGAAAACTAAAGGATGATTATGTGATTAGCTAATGAGGCTACATCAGTGGTGGCCCTGCGGTTGATCTATAAACGAGTTGAAAAATCAGAGAAAACACAAAGCTATTTATAAAAAAAAGGAAAAGAAAAGCAAGGAGAACAAAAGATATGGTCAAGAAAGATAGCCAATAGAAGAAATTTTGAAGCTGGAAATCATATTTAAGGAAAAGAGAAAACCAGAAGAATGACACTAAAGATGTTTGTCACAGTTTGTGCTTTCTCCTACCCAGGGAGCTAGAAATCTAAACTAGGGTGGCCACAAATATGCAGTAAAAACTAAAAATATTTATTAATAACTATACTAATAATATGTTTAAAAAAATCAAATAGTAGTTATATAAAGAGTACCTTTTACAATTGACAACATCTATTTTTCATACTTGGAAAATAATTCATAATTGATTCAATTGCTAATTCATAAAAAAAAATAGCAATTGATAAAAATCATGGATCTCTCATCTATGCTAATTGATAAAAAAATGAACTCCCTAATATTCTAACAAAAATCAAGCATTTAATATTCATGGATTCATGTTTAATGCTGTTTAAAAAAGAAAAACACATAAAAAGCCTTAAAACCATAATTAATGCTCATGACAATTTATAAAAACAAATTAAAACCCTAATTCTTACAAAAGTCATAAATTTTGCATTTATGCTAATTGATAAAAAACAAAACCATTAATATTCTACTAAAATCAAGCATTCATTATTCATACATTCATGCCTAATAGTAATTAAAAAAAACTAAAATTGTAACTAAACATCTATGTGAAGATAAAAAAAATAAATCAAAACCCTAAATAGTAACAAATATCATTCATAAATATGCTAATTGAAACAAGCTTCCCAATTTGAATTCTAGAAAACCAAATTCAAACACACCTCAGTTTTCCAAAATATAGCAAAAATGTCACTCCCGATAGACGGCCTACATTTCATGCTACCTACCTCCCACTTAGCAATGAACAGAATTGCCATTATTGGTCGCATATTCGGACAGGGTTAAGGTTGCTTCAGAACCTAGTGAATAGATTTGAACCAGAGTCAGGGTCCAAACCCTTGATCCAACCTATGCAGTATGCTTCCAGTTGGATCTGCACCATTCTGGATCTAGTCTGCTATGATCAAGTCGGGCAGTAAACTGGTCAAGCATATTTTGGCCAGTTCTTGACAGTGAGACTTGATTAGCCCACTTTTAAGCGGGTTGAACTCATGAAATGAACAGGTCTGACCCCTTTACAACCTGCTCCAACCAAATGACAGTCTCAATTTAATTTTTAGACCCAGATTTGATCTTAGATCCAAAGTTCATGCTAATCATGTCATGCATCCAGAATGAAGTTCATTTAATAAGATGACAATGTCATGCCTTGGTCCAGACTTGAACATTGTGCAACATATCTGCGCCTGGACCAAAATTTGAACTAGATCTGAGATGACAAAGTGGAATCTGAATCTAGATTTAACATGGTTATTCTGGCATAAAAAATTCTCACTCGTTATTCTGGCACGAAAATGAAGTCAGGTCGGGTGGTGTCCACCCTGATTGGATGTCTCATTGGGTGGGCAGTCGGGTCAGGGTGGGCACTGCATACCCTGATCCTACTTTCACTGGGTTAGGGTGGGCATTGCCCACCCTGACCTTAACCCCCTTATTGGGGGGATTTTCTGGTCAGGGTGGGCATGTGCCCACTCTAGCCTCAATGTGGCTCCACCACTTTTCCTATCTATAGTCCCACCTGCAACCCACAAGGGGAGCACAAGTTTGATTCAAGGTCACCGGAAACACTATAAGAGGGTGGTAAATGTGTTTCCTGAGAAACTGTTTGCAAAATGGGAAAAGCTGTGCTTTCAAATCGTTTGAAAAAACACAAAAAAATTAATGGGAAACATGTTTCCTATAGGTTTCCCATATGTTTCTCATACATTGCCCAAGCATTTCTCTTTAGTGAGAATATGTTTCTCATGTTTTTGTTATATTACTTCATTATGTTAACATAATCCACACTTTTCTATATTCTGCCTACAGTCACAAATATTGGGATCGGTTAGATCTCAGCAAGGTTATTTCTAGCGATATTATATGTTAGGTGATAAATCTCAAAAAATCTCAGTTCTTAAAATATATATATATATATATAGCAAAAAATAAATAAAAAAATATCATGTTTAGATAATAAAATAGATATATAATAAAAGAACAAGTAAACAATCTAAAAGAAAGAAGAAAAATATATTTAAGATGTAAAAATATATAGAAATAGTAAAAATAATTGATTATATCATGATAATATCTCGTGATAATATCACAATATAACTAAATTTGTAATATTTTTAAAATATCATGATATTTTACCTATAATATTATTTGCTGAAAATACAACGATAATATCACGGTATTTTAAAAATATTGCCGATATCTGTGACACAGCCCCCACAAGAATTCCGACCTCAGATATATCCAAAGGCACCGTTCATCAGATATATCCAAATGCCCATCAAGCCTTATGTAGTTTTAGGATATTTTTGACGCCTGAGGGTAGTCTAGTTGGTAAAAAATAATCGTAAACTTTTTAGAAATAAGATGGATGTACAAGAACTTTTGGGATGTCAGAATTCGAATTCTTAACCTACGAGAACAGAATGTGAAAAGTGGTTTTACGATTAAACTGTTCATGATCATCATAATGTTATGTCACCATGGTGGTGTTCAGTGCTTAGTTTGAGTTCATTCTATTATTCACTCTCCTTTCTCTTTATCCAGTGTAAATTAAATTAATTTATAACAGTTGCAGAGTGTGAAACATAACATCAAATTGTCAGGATGAAAGGGCACGGATAAAGTGTAGGCCCTCTTTTGGCTAGCAAATAATTCTCTTTAAGATAGGCCAATAGTTCTTAAAATCATTTTGCTACCTTAAACTGTGACAATTGACCAACTAGGTACACCCAACTTCGACACCCACCCTCAATGGGTTTTGAACCATGATCATCTCATGTCAGGTGACGATCCACAGTCTCTCCTAACCAGGAAGATGGAACCCTCATAGGCAATGACCTCTTGCTCGTTACCGGTGGCTAATGGTTTTATGGCACACAACCGATCATGGGAGCATGGCTGGATGACTGTCAAATGGCGTGGAATGATTTTGCAGGTTTAACCGCATTTGCAAGAGGTGGATAGTATGTTGTTGATATTGGGGATGATGGACCTAGGTGAAATTTGATTCGACAGATTTGTTCATTTGAGCAATTAATTCCACCATAATATCTTTAGGAGTTGGATCATCAAGTAAATGACACAAAGGCTACTGTCATGATCAAGTGATGCTAAAATCAGTTGCCAAGGAGCTAAAAATATGGGTCCCACAGGTTTATATTGGACAAATGTTGTGCAGTTAGATGGAGCATCGCATTTTTTTACGCAAAACGTGATTGCAGTTGCCGCCGATTCCATCTCCGTGCACGCTTCCAGTTGTGTTCAACTCTCCTGGTTGACTTGCAGCTCACAGAATGTCAGCCTCGCTTAAATCGTCATCACATTTTGGCCTTAAGATCATTCCCATACTATCGATTTTGTTTACCAGAGAGATGTTCAAAATGTGTCGAAGTTTTCAATTACTAAATTCACCACTCACATGCTATCTTGTTTGTAACTTCACATTGATCAAGATATTAAACGCCAGTAGACGTAATAGTTAATAGAGCACAAAAATTATAAGCAATCCAAGATGTTACAGCCCCCATTCAACTTTCGATAGCCTCCACAACAATCCCAGTAACTTGAAGACTTTTGGCGGCTTAATAACTCCTCGTAGTAAAGGTAGTTGATGCGTTAGATTTTGCACTTCAAGCTTCTTATGGAGGACATCAGACCTACACTGGTTTGATCAAGCCCGGAAGCATTTTCTTGGTGGTGGATGGTGAGGGGTTACTTCTGACTCATCATTGTCATCATTGTCGTAGTTTCCCCCACATGCAGTCGGATTACCAAACAAAGCTCATAATATCACCATCATCATCACTGTCCTATATTCCCATCCACATGCAGTCACCTACTCACCTTTTATAACAGGACTTATTCCACAGGATTCAGCAAGATCCAATGGCCTGCTGCTTAAACAATCAATATCAATAATTAGCAACATTGTGGTCAGAACTAAGAGATGGAGGTGAATTCTCAGGAAATTGCAGGAAATGGATCTGTCTAAAATAATCAGACAAAATTGTAGATGGTTTCTTAACATCTGATGATAATTTCAAAGCATATCATGCTCACTAAATTGACAAAAACAAAAAATGCAACTGAAATGCCTTGACAGTTGCATCAAAACTTAAGGAATAACATAAAGTGGACTTGACCATGACGCTCATCTGATGACTACGAATTTTGAACACAAATGTCAAAAGAGACGAGGATAAAACATAATTCTACAAGGTTCTCCCTCTAGGCAACAGCTTCAGCAGATGTTAATCGCATAGTGAATCATACAAAAATGGAAAAAACAAAACCTCACGTAATGCGAATTATATTCGAAATACTTTGAGATATGGAATTCTTAATCTAGAGGTTGTTACCTTTCCTTCAAAGAGTTGTTGGATCTTCTCAATTCCCATGGCTGCAGACTCCCATTAAAAGGTGAAGTTAAGAACAGTGATGATGCAGACAAGTGCCTCTGTCTTGTAGAAATAGAGGACAAATAGCTGAATGCAGTTCTTAGCCTCCTCTTCTCACCATCACAGTTTTGATAATCAGGGTCATGCCGCACAGCTGAGACCTTAAGACCCTCTGGCAACACGCAGTTGCAGAGAGACCCTAGAGAAAATATTGATCAGTAAATATCATCAGGATACAGGAATTTAAGGTAATTAGCAATAGATCATGACAAAATTTCCACCATCACACTGAGAAATATTCACTCAAATCAGAATAAGTTCAAAGTACTATAAATTACAGTGGTGCACTGGGATGACCTCTTAAGAGTCCCTAACTAAGTAGATTGATGAGTATGGCTGAGCAGCATCAGTGGTGAGTGACTAAAGATAGTTTTTCTTTTTTTTGAAAGGCAAGCTGGGGTTAGGCATACCCCTACCAGCTATGTCACAGGGATTCGGCCAACCAGGTGTCGCACCCGCATCGACGCGACGCAACGCAGGTGCGGGTGCAGCACCCAGTGCAGTCAACTCAACCCTGAGTGCAGTCAACGCACCCAGGGTCATATATGTCCAACTGTTAAAAAAAACACCCGATGAAATGGGCTGAGGAGAGGAGGATTAGGGCAAATTTTTTTTGCCTACCTCTCCTCCCGACCCCAACGCTGTGACCCGTCTCCCGACCCTGACGCCGGCGACAACCTCAAGCTTCCGGTACTCTCTCTCTCTCTCTCTCTCTCTCTCTCTCTCTCTCTCTCTGGAACCGGCTTTTGGATCACCGGAATCTGACCTGTATACAGGTTTTTCCGGTGATTCAAGAATAAAAATCAATGGCTATGAGCCTATGAAGTATGAAGATAAGGTATCAGTTTTTTTGCTCATAAAAACATATTTTTTCATCATAAAATCATGATCCAAGAGTTGATTCTCACTAAATCGAGCATGCTAAACACATCTAATGGTTCAGATCTATCATAAGACACTTCAAAACTATGGGGGAGACGGGCAAAACGAGAAATGAGGTCTAATATGTTCTGTTCTCATATATATATATATATATATATATATATATATATATATATATATATATATATATATATATATATATATATATATATATATAACAGCAACTACGCCTTCATCCCAAAACAATTGGGGTCGGCGATATGAACCAAATATATATATATATATATATATATATATATATATATATATATATATATATATATATATATATATATATATATATATTTCGGATTCCTTTAAAACTCTTATTTACATGTGTTTAATGCTTAATCCAAACCTGTAGATATGTTTATAATTGCTTACTCAATAAGCAACATGCTTTGGACTGAATTAATTTAACAAGAAATAGATAATAATTAATATTTTAAAAATAATAAATAGTATTTTTTGTTATAATATTGTCATTTGAAAATATCACTAATTTAATGCAATATTTTCAAAATGTGGGTGATATTTGTGACACGCACACACACCAATTAAAAAAGAAATCATAGTTAGTTTTTTTCCTAAATCTGAACATGCATGTATAATATATTGTAGATGCGTTTGGCTTGTTACTAGAAAATATGCTTTGATATCGAATTAATTCAACCAAAACATTTGATTTTTTATCACAAAGTTTTGCAGCAACATAGACTGTTAATTTTAATTGGATCTCTTTAGAAACCCATTTAAACATAAAACTAAAGATACCTAATTTAATGCATGTTTTCCACTAAATAGACTATGAGGAATATATTTGCAGTTCAAGTTAAGTGAAAAAATATATCTGTATATATTTTTTATAATCCCATGCTTAGGAGTGTCCACTTTGCATTAATGTTATTGTTATATATTTTTCTTGTACCTTTCGGTATTTATTTATACGTACTACTACTATATTTTTTAGAACTTATTTTATATGTTATTGACCTTGCACTCAATATTATCAATCTTGATTGTGTGCATAATTGATTTTAATATAACTTTTTTTTTGTTTTCAGTACAAAAATGACGGATAAAGATAAAAGACTTTCGTCATTCCCATCCCCACACATGAGTTTTGCAGCTAGTGTTGCTGATAGTTGTAGTGCGAGTAATGATGGAGAACCATTGAAGAAGGTGGTGCAAACAAGAGATTTTGATGCAAGCTCTGTGAAAGAGATTTTTTTAGGTCTAGCACAAGAGGTAAGGCTTATTTATTGAAGATACTAGGACATGGCATTTCAGGATACAGCTAAGCTGATGAGGCAATACGAAGATAATACAAGAAAATACAAGATGAATACGAGAAGAGGAAGACAATTAGTGATTCTTGTGCAATTAGTGTACCATTTTTAAGCCACCAAGAATATGCTCAAAAAAGAAAAGAAAAGTAGATGTATAAAACAGAGGAAAAGGAACGATACAAGCATCATTCAATACATATGAAAGAGAGGAGATGGATAGAAAAGTAAGAAGATATTTTTATTCTAGTTCACTACCATTTAATGCAACTAGAAATCTTTATTGAAAGAATTTAGTTACTCCTTTGGCAAATTGTAATTTGAGTGGCTATATATCTTTAAGCTCAGAAAAGCTACAAACCACACTTCTTATAGAAGAGAGGACAAATGTTGAGAGATTGCTAGAAATTAAAAAATATTCATGAGAACAAAATAGAGTTTTCATTGTTTTCGATAGGTAGACAGATATTCAAAGGCATTCACTAATTAATTTTATTGCTTCTTCGCTTAGTAACCCAGTATTCTTGAAAGCAGTTAATGCATATGAGAAATATAAAAATGTTGAGTATTTGAAAGGGTTGTTTATAAAAGTAATAAAATAAGTGGGTGATCAGAAAATAGTACAAATCATCACAAACAACACTCCAGTTTGTAAAAATACAACATTGAGTTTGGAGAGTGAGTATCCTCATATTTTTTGGACTCCCTTTGTAGCACACAGCTTGAATCTGGCCCTCGAGAGCATCTGCAACCCCAAAGAAGAAGAAAATTCACCAGCACATGTTCTATTTTCATGGATCGAGGAATTAGAAAAAAAATGTCAAAAGCATTAAGAATTTTGTTGTCAACCATCATCATACTAATGTTATATTTAATAAACAATCTGACATGAAATTGTTGAAGGTCGTTGAAACACGTTTTGCGTCCATCATTGTGATGGTAAAAAAGATTAAGAAAGTGAAGAACGCTTTGGTTAGCATAATAACTGATGAGAATTTGACATTATATCGTGCAGATAATGATGTCAAGGCTTAAGAAATTAAAAAATTCATTGGTGATGATGAATTTTGGAATAGAGTTAGTATATTTCATTCAATTTATGCAACCTATTGGGGAAATGTTGAGAGAATTTGATAAGGATGAGCTCATGCTTCACAAAGTTTATGAAATGTGGGATAAGATGATTAAAAAAATACAAGTTGTAGTTTTCAAGCATGAAGAAAAAAATCCTGCATTGGATGACTCAGAATTTTTTAACCATATTCATTCCATTTTAGTCAAAAGATGGGATAAGTGCAACACTTCTTTGCATTGCATGACACATTCTCTTAATCCAAAATATTATGTAAAAAAGTGATAGGAATGTGGTATTGGTCGTGTCCCTCCAAATTGAGACCCAGAGCTATTAAGGCATAGAAATATGTATATGACAAGACTTTATCCAAAATCACATATTCTAAATCAAGTCACACGAGTTTAAAAATTTTACATCTTCGAGATTATATGGACAGGCATTACTAGCAAGAGAAGAGGAGAATATAGATCATATCACATGGTGGTCAATATTTGGATCAGAAACACCTCTTCTCCAACATCTTGCATTGAGATTGCTATCTCAGAATGCTATTGTGAAAAAAATTAAAGCACATATTCTCAAATCCACAACATGAAGAGAAACAAACTCACCAGCAGGCGTGCAGAGGATTTAGTATATGTTTATTCTAATCTTCGACTACTTTTGTTAACCAATGATGAATACATGTAATAATTGCTCTCTTAATTATTTGCTTATTTCTTAGTTTTTTCATTTAAATATACTTGTATTTAACATTTTCAAATTGGGTTTGTAATGCAGACAAGGATCATCCAAATTTTGAGATGAAAACCCAGAAAAGTATGACTTAGAGGGAAAGTGCATGATTTCAACATTACAAACATGGATTTATCTGAGCCCAGTCTTTCTTCTTATGATGCATTTAATGACGAAGCAGAAAATTATTAGGATACACTACCTCATTGTTATATACATTGTTTGCTTCTTTTGTTAGTATACTGTATAATTTACTTCTTTTCTGCTTTACTTATTTGATTGTTTCTATAATATATTTAGATCAATTTAATTGTGGTGTTATGTAAAATAGAATTGTAGATTGTAAATTTTATTTATTGCATGCATGATGATGAATTGATTTGATGATATTATGATAATTGTTTTTTATTTCATTAGTGTTACTCTTAACAAGAGTTAAAACTTAAAAATTATATATAATATATAATATATATATATAATTTTTTATATTTTTTCCACACCCTCGCACCCAAGTTTTTTGAAAGTGATGCATCGCCGCACCCGCACCCATGTGACAGCCTACCAATTATACAACTATACCATTGGGTTTTGAACCTGCAACTACCCAACACAAGGTGACTGAACTAGCTGCTCCTACCAAACAAGCAGAACCCCCATTGGTAAAGATAGTTATTTCAGTAACTTGATGGTAAAAGTCTTGATACATTAGTTTGTAACTGCATTCAAGGCCCCACACTTGGAAGACAAAACTAGAAGGTTCCTCTAGCCCCCAAAAATTAAGAAGACTTCAAGTTGATTCAGGAAGGCAAGGAGGATTGATATTATTGACAGGTTTGTCCTTGAAAGAAAACATGCCCCAAGACTTTCAGCGAGGAAAACGATGAACTTAGTGTGGACTTGGATTTGAAGAATTGGTGAAATTGAAATCAAATTTCATAAAAAACGGGAGAAAATAAAATTTGACAGAAATCCAATTACATAAAGCCAAACACACCATTAACAACCTCCTAGGAAACTGTTCCTCAAGATCACATCATCACAGAGGCCACTTTCAACAACTACGGGCATAGAAACCAAAGAACGGATTGATAGGAGAGGCAATGTCCAAATGCATGCTACTTATTAGTTAACTGGGCTTGATCAACACAAGGGGACACAACACTGGCAAAAATGGGATGGATTTTCAGTACTTCCAATTTCCTGAAACAGGTTGATACCAACAGAAGTGTAACCTTTTCATCCTAAAACAATAAATATTCTACCAAATCTCTAAATCTATTTTGAGCAATCCAATTCTACATATACAACACATAGAAGTCAGAAAAGAAACAAGAACGTGCAGACACATGTAAACTTGTTATTTCTGATAAGTCAACATACAAAAATGGAATATACAGGAACTTACCTATTCTAGCCAGCCGATTCACCCATTTCGGAATTGAATTCCCAGTCAACCTATAGCAAATATCTTTGCAGAAGTGGTTGCAGTTCTTGACAATCAAATGATATTTATCACCGTGGTAGTTTACAGAGAGACGAACCATAAATTCTCGCAATTGAGCCGGATCCAAACATGTGGTGCCAATTAATATGGATTTCCTAAACCTAAATCCTGGACACTGCTGAGGTTCTACCGCAAAAACTCCACTGGTTGGATAATCATGTGCCCCAAATGCATATTCCACACCATGAACTAAATTGAAACAAGGAAAGCAAACCAGTTAGAATTTCCTGCATCATGTTCAATGACTTGTTTAATCATGCACGAGTTAAGTAATAAAGAAATTATATGTGAACTGTGTTAAATCATATGTATATATATATATAATACCCAATAGGAGTATTATAGTCTTTTCACAGTGGTTTTATTAAACAACTATTTTTTCTTTTCTTTCTTTTCTGTTTTTCTTTTTTTTCTTTTGTTTTATTTCACGCCAAATAGGGGCCCCACAATAGAGTTGTTGGGGCCCCCAACGGTCACAAATGTGACCGTTGGGGGCTCCCAACGACTCTTTGGGAGCCCCCTTTTGGCCTCCTTTTTTGAACCCTTAGTGTGTGTATAAATAGGGGTGAAACCCCATGTATTTTTTAGTGAAGCCTTTGTGCTCTCTTTCAATAAAAGAGATTTTATATTTTTAGTTTGTGATTCTCTTAAGGCTTGCGTATGTATTGTCCAATAGTGGACTTGGCTATTATTTCCTTTGTGTATTTGTCCATTGTTGGACATTGTGAATGCTTGTAGCATTCTTTATCTTTCCGCATACTTCATTACATGGTATTAGAGTCATTCGATTTATAGAAGCAAATGTGTGATATTCATCTTTTTACTCATTGTCTCTATTCTTCACACACTTTGGTGGCATTATGGAATCCAAAATCGATCTATCCTTCAAGCTCGATGGAAAGAACTATATGATGTGGGCATCGGTAATGGAAAACAAACCTCAAAGGTAAGAAACTTTGGAGTTATGTAATGGGTTCTATTCCGAAACCTCAATTAGAGCTCGTTCAGATTGAAGGAGACTAAAAAAAGGCTCTTGAGGGAGATGCTCGCCTCAAAGCCATTGAAGACCATCAAAGAAAAGTTAAAGATTGAGAAAGCAATCACGCCAAGATTCTAGATTGGTTCATGAACAATGTTGAACTCAAGGTATGTGCAAATATAGCTAAATTCCGCCGAGCCAATGAGGCTTAGTTCTTTATGAAGGGTATGTATACCCAAAAAAAACTTGAAAGAGCATATTTTTTGCAAGAAAAGATTAGAACCACCAAAGGTGACTCAAGTATACAAGATTACTATAGTGCATTAAATCCACTATGAGATGGGTTGGTTCTTTTACAGTCCAAATGGGTTGCTATGGAGGATGTTGAACTAAGACAAAAACAAATAGAACAAGATCGATTATTTCAATTTTTGTTTGGGCTACGTCTCGAATTTGAGCAAGTGAGGTCATCACTTCTCCATAGGTCTATTTTTCCTCCAATAAAAGATGTCATAGCCAAAATCACACAAGAAACTAGGCTTGGCATGAGTAAGAATATTGATGAAGTGTTTGTCGTATCCAAACCCGGCAACAATGTCAAAACCTATAAACCACCTCACTTTGAAAAAATAAGGAAACTATAGTGAAGGAAGAAAGATGATTGTATGTCATCATTGTTATGAACCGAGTCACATTAAACCCGCTGGACCAAAGTTAAATGGAACATTCAAGCCTAAGGTGGCTTCCCTCGAAGAATCCACCACCAAAGAAGATGAAGGCAATAGCGACGACCTCAAAGAAACTCTTAGTCAAATTTTTATGGCTCTACAACAAAATCTCAAAGCCACTTTCTCCACATCGAGTGCGGTCATTGCATCTACTTCGCCTCCCGGTACATATTCTTGGATCTTAGACTCCAGAGCAATTTTTCATATAACCCCACATGAGAATCCATTAAACGATGTATGCACCAATTCAAAAAGTTCATGTGTTTCCACGGCCGATGGAACCTTTTTAAAAATCACAAGTATTGGAACACTTAACTCTAAAAATTCTCAAAATCTTTTTGTTCCAAAACTAAATTTAAATCTTTTTTCAATTCCCAAATCGCCGACCATGGATGTGAAATATCTTTCTCATCTAATGGATGCTTTGTGCAGGATCTTCAGTCCAGAAAACGGATTGGGCAAGGCCATAGGAAGGGGGACCTCTACTATATGGATCATCTAAACCTTCCTACAAAATCTTTTTGTACTTATGTCCAAGATAAAAGCATTGAAACTTGGCATAAAAGACTTGAACATCCAGGTTATTCAAAAATGTATCTTTTTCTATTTGGAAACAAATTTTGTAAGGAAAAAGATATTAATTGCAAAGATTGTGTTTTTGGAAAAATAAAGTCTATTCCATTTTCAACTAGAACATTTCTTTCTACAAGAGCTTTTGAATTGGTGCACTCGGATCTTTGGGGTCCATCTCCGGTCATGTTTAAAGGTGGTTACTTTTACCATGTCACTTTCATAGATGACTTCACTAGATATGTTTGGATTTATTTTCTTAGTCATAAATCGAAAGTATTTTCCTTCTTTAAAGAGTTTCATATGAAAAATCAAAATCAATTTCAAAGCAATATATTCATTCTTATATCCAATTCCGGTGAAGAATATTTATCTACCAAATTTCAAAATTATGTAAAACTACATGGAACTTATCATCAAAAATCGTGCCCTAGAACTTCACAACAAAATGGACTAACGGAAAGAAAACATAGGCATATTATTGAAACCGCTAGAACATTGCTTATCTCTAAAAATATTTCAAAATTTTTTTGGGCCGAAGCCATCTTAACCTCAACATATTTAATCAATAAAATGTTTTCTTCTAAACTAAAGAATGTCTCTCAATATGAAAAACTTTTTAAATTTTCTCCCGACTTCAATCACCTTTGCATCTTTGGTTGTAAATGCTTTGTCCTCTTACATAAGAGAGATGAGTTACCCCCAAAGGGGATTGAATGTGTCTTTTTAAGCTACGGAGAAAATAAAAAAGGCTATAGGTGTTTTGATTTAAAAAATAACAAACTATATGTTTCAAAAGACGTAAAGACGTAACCTTTTTGGAAGATAAGAATGGATTTGAAAAACTAGATAAACAAAATGAGATTGACTACATGTTTTTGCATGACCTCATAGATGATATATGTGATGATTCTATGAAGCATCTTGAAAATATAGAGGATACTTGTGATGTATCCAATATTGATATACCACCATATAATAGTGATATCAGTAATGAAAATATTAATGTTTATACCCGAAGAGAACAAAAAAGACCTATTAGTGCCTTGGAGAAGTTTTCTCAACTTACTGAATCTTTGGAAGAAACACTTGTTAGGAGATCTTCTAGAGAATCAATTCCTCCCAATAGGTTTGTGTCATATGAGTCCCTTACACCTAATTATCGGGTTTGTTTGATAACACTACATTCGTATTATGAACCTGTCCATTATAATCACGCCAAAACTATATCACATTGGGTTGAAGCCATGAAAATAGAATTAGATGCCTTGAAAAAGGCCAATACTTAGAAAATAGTCAAACTACCTTCCCATAAAAAACCTATTGGATGCAGATGGGTCTTTAAGGTTAAAACCAAAAGCGATGGATCCTTAGAAAGATGTAAAGCTAGATTAGTGGCTGAGGGATATTCGCAAGAATATGGAATTGACTATGAGGAAACATTCGCTCCTGTAGCCAGAATGACAAGTGTTAGAACCTTAATAGGTGTCGTATCAACCAAAAAATGACCTATATATCATCTCGATATGAAAAATGTTTTTTTAAATGGGAATTTAAATGAAGAAGTATATATGGATCCGCCACCCGGAGTTAACATTGGACAAGGTCAAACCCTTAAACTTTTAAAAGCTTTATATGGTCTTAAGCAAGCCCCCAAGGCTTGGTATGATCGATTTAGTGATATCATGATTAAATTGGGATTTCGTTCATGTTATACTGACACTGCTCTTTTTGTGAAAAGTGTATGTACGAATATTGTTATTTTATTACTTTATGTTGATAACATGATTATCACAGAAAATGATCAAAATAGTATTGTTAATGTTAAAAATATGCTAAAAGATAGCTTTGACATGTCTGACTTAGGTTTTCTTAGATATTTTCTTCGTATTAAAGTTGCATATTCTCCCTGAGGATATATTTTGTCACAGATGAAGCCTGTTGCAGATATATGTACTAAGCCTGGCATTTCAGATGATAAAAAGGTGAAGACTCCAGAAGTAATAAATGCAAAATTAAGGTTGGAGGATAGGGTTCTTCTAGAAGATCCCGCACACTACAGACAACGCATTGGATCTCTCACATATCTGACTATCACCAGACTTGACATCGCTCACGTTGTTCACTCTGTTAGTCAATTTCAGCATGCTCCTACAATTGTGCATATGAGTACCGTGCTCCGGGTCATCCAATACCTCAAGAACACCATAACTAAAGGGTTGTTTTTATCCTCATCTTCTTCATTGAATTTACTAGACTATACTGATGCTGATTTGGGAGGTAATCATAATGATAGAATCTCAACTACTGGTTTTTGTGTCATTTTAGGAGATTCTTTAATTACTTGGAGATGCAAGATGCAACAGAAAGTCTCACTATCCTCTACTGAAGTTGAATACCGAGCTATGGCAACTACTACAATAGAACTTGTTTGGCTTCGAAGTCTTATCAAAGATATAGGGGTTGAAATTACTGGAGCTTCAAAGCTTTGTTGTGACAACAAAAGTGTCATTTATATTGCCAGCAATCACACTTTCTATGAACAAACCAAACATATCAAAATGGATTGCCACTATGTTCGTGATGAGTATCTACGTTGAACAATTACACTGTTATATGTCACATCAGAATATCAGTTAGCAGATTTTTTCACTAAAGCTCTTCTTTCTCCACGCTTCATGTTTCTCCTTGGCAAATTTTCGGTCATCTCCCGTAAAGTTTGAGGGGGGTGTTAAATCATATGTATTAATATATATATATATAACACTATAATACCCAATAGGGGTATTATAGTCTTTTCATAGTTGTTTTATTAAACAACTATTTTTTATTTTCTTTCTTTTCTGTTTTTCTTTTTTCTTTTGTTTTATTTCACGCCAAATAGGGGCCCCACAATAGAGTCGTTGGTGCCCCCAACGGTCACAAATGTGACCGTTGGGGGCTCCCAACGACTCTTTGGGAGCCCCCTTTTGGCCTCCTTTTTTGAACCCTTAGTGTGTGTATAAATAGGGGTGAAACCCCTTGTATTTTTTAGTGAAGCCTTTGTGCTCTCTTTCAATAAAAGAGATTTTAAATTTTTAGTTTGTGATTATCTTAAGGCTCGTGTATGTATTGTCCAATAGTGGACTTGGCTATTATTTCCTTTGTGTATTTGTCCATTGTTGGACATTGTGAATGCTTGTAGCATTCTTTATCTTTCCGCATACTTCATTACAAACTGATCTTAAGATTCCACAAAGCATAAAATTCAACTTTAGAAGCACCCAAACATGCCAAATAAATCAATAGGTTAATAAATTGTTTTCAGGCCATGGATTTGAAAGCATTCTCGTGACATCGGGTGTATTGTGTTAGTTTATAAATTATTTTTAAAAAAGGTCTAGTTTATATTTATGCATAATGGAATCCCAACTTTAGTGTGATTGAAGGCATAACTGTGAGAAATCAGATGTGGGAGTCACCTTACTATCGTAGCAAGAGATAGAGAGAGAGGTAAGAGGGAAGAGAGAAAAAAAATGTTGGGCGGCAATGATGTCTTCTCCCCTTTCCATTGATATTTATATGTTGTACGAGTGGTACAATACAGTACAATAGTACAATACAGTACAGTATGTTGTACAATACAGTACAATACAGTACAATACAATACAGTATGTTGTACAATACAGTACAATACAGTACAATAGTACAATACAGTACAGTATGCTGTACAAGTGGTACAATACAGTACAGAAATATATTCATTTACATATACATATTTAACAGCCTCCCTCAAGTTGAGGATGATCTTCAATCATGCTCAACTTGCCCTTAAGTAACCAAAATTGATGACTAACCAATCCTTTGGTGAAGATGTCCGCTACTTGGTCTTCTGATCTGACATACGAAGCCTCAATTTCTTCTGTTTCAATCTTTTGTCTAACAAAATGCTGATCAATCTCAATGTGCTTCGTGCGACAATGATGAATAGGGTTAAAAGAAATATTAATGGCACTTTGATTATCACATAAAAGCAGAGAGGAAGAGATAGGTTCATTCAACTCTTGAAGAAGATGCCGTACCCAAGTGACATCAGCTGTCCCTGCTGCCATTGCCCTGTACTCTGCCTCAGTGCTGGATTTAGCAATGGCCTTTTGTTTCTTACTACTCCAAGTGACAATATTTGGGCCAATAAAAACACAATATCCTGAAACCGACCTACGCTCATCAGGGTCCCCACCCCAATCTGCATCACAATATGTAAGTAAACGGTGTCCTGTAGTGAAGCTTTCATCTTTGTGATAGAGCAATCCATCTCCAATAGTCCCTTTCAGATATCTGAGAATACGCTTAATACATTCCATATGACAATCAGTGGGAGCATGCATAAACTGAGATGCTTGATTTACAGCATAAGCAATGTCAGGTCTTGTAAATGTAAGATATTGCAACATACCAACAATGCGGCGATATAAAGTGGAATCATGATATAATTGGCCTTCTTTTGCACTAAACTTATGATTTAAGACAGATGGGGTGCTGAGAGGTTTACAATTAATCATACCAGTGGTGTGAAGAATGTCAAGAGTATACTTGTGTTGACTTAGAGTGAGTCGATCATCTTGTCTATCGACTTCAACTCCCAAGAAGTATCGCAATGGGCCTAAGTCCTTCATCTTGAATTTGGCCATGAGTAAAGACTTGACCAAGGCAATATGTGCATCATCACTCCCAGTGATAATGATGTCATCAACATATATAAGAACCCAAGTAGTAACATGATCATTCTTATACATAAATAAAGAATGATCAAGTATACTCTTAGAAAAGCCATGCTGCTGAATTTCCATGGAGAAACTCTCAAACCAAGACCGAGATGCCTGTTTTAAACCATAAAGAGACCTTCTCAATTTACAAACCCATGTAGCCGCATCATGTTCACTATATCCAGGAGGTTGCTCCATATACACCTCTTCCTTCAAGTCCCCATGTAGGAACGCATTCTTGACATCCAACTGGCTAAGAGACCAACCATGCTGAAGTGCCAAAGTGAGGATCACACGAATGGTGCCAATTTTGACAACAGGGCTAAAAGTTTCCTCATAATCTTGCCCATATTGTTGTGTGAATCCGCGTGCAACAAGGCGAGCTTTATATCTTTCAATGCTACCATCTGGTTTACGCTTGATCTTGTAAACCCATTTGGAACCAATAACATTTCTATCAACAGGTCGAGGAACAATATCCCATGTATGACATTCATGAAGTGCTGCCATTTCTTCGTTCATAGCTTCAACCCAAGCTCGAGAATGGGCTGCCTGATGGAAAGTAGACGGCTCTTTCTCTTTGGCCACATTGGTTAGAAACAACTGAAAGTCAAGAGAAAAATTGTTATAACTAACCCAACGATGGATAGGATGCCTTTCACGTGTGGATCGTCGAAGAGGGGGAGCCTCGTGAGATGGAGTTGAAGGGGCTCCTCGACGGGCATAAACCAAACCTGAAAACCGTGAAGGTGCATCCTGTATGATGGAGTTGTCTGCTTCAAACTGAATTGGTTCATCAACAACAGGATCTCTGATAGAGTCATATAGCAAAGTATCACAAAGCCATGGATCATAAGTAGTTTGCTCATATACCTGAGAAGTATCACAAGTGCTGAAATGGTCATCATCAAAAACAACATTTCTAGACACCTTAATCTTACCCAAAATAGGATCATAACATCTATATCCTTTATACCCATCGGCATATCCCAGAAATCTGCACTGAACTGCTCTGTCCTGAAACTTGTTACGTAAAGAATGATCCACATGGACATAACAAATGCATCTGAAAGCATGCAAATCATCATAAGAAGGGTGAGAACCGTGAAGCAAATAATAAGGAGACTGATCTCCTAATAATTCCATAGGCAACCTGTTAATGATATGCACTGCAGTGTGAAAGGCCTCAGTCCAAAGAGAGAAAGAAATATCAATATTGTGCATCATACTTAACGCGGTTTCAACAATATGCCGATGCTTACGTTCTGCTACTCCATTCTGTTGTGGAGTGTAAGGACAAGAGGAGTTACGTGTGATGCCATGGTCCTTTAAATATTCACTAAAATCATGAGATATGTATTCTCCACCACCATCACACTGGAAATAAGTGATATTTGAATTGAAAAGGTTCTGAACAAGAGCATGGAATTGTTTGAAAAGTTTGAACACTTCAGATTTAGATTTCATAAAGTAAATCCAAGTGTAACGAGTGAAAGAGTCAAGAAATAACACATAATAACGAGAGCCAGATAGAGATGAAACAGGAGCTGGGCCCCAAACATCAGAGTGAATAATTTCAAATGGCTTGGAAGCTCTTTTATTGATACTTTGAAAGGGAAGTACATGACTCTTGCAGACATTACAACTAGGACACTTATGATCTAATTTGACTTTGGGAATAAAACCCTGAGAAGACAATTTGTCAAGGAACCCTTGACTACAATGACCTAACCGACGATGCCAAGAAACTGGCTTATTACATTGCATAACAGAAGAAGACTGACTCAAATAAGCAGGAAAAGATGGAGACACGGTAGATGACGTCTTCAAAGTCCCGGGGGCTGCTTCGAAGACGTACATGTTTCCGCGTCGTTCACCCTTAGCGAGCATCTTCTTGGTTCGAAGGTCCTTAAGACAAACAGAAGACGGAGTAAATTCCATGGATGAATTTGTTTCATCAACCAATTTAGAAACAGATAAAATGTTTTTCTCAATGGCAGGAGTGAGTAAGACATTTTTCAATGGTAGTGTAGATTGTGACAAAGAGAGAGATGCATTTCCAGTATGAGAAATAGGGTGGTGGGAACCATCTCCCGTGACAATAGTGCCAGTGCCAATATAAGGAACCATGTTGGAAAGTTTACCTGCATCAGAAGTAACATGTGTGGCTGCTCCAGAATCAATATACCAAACTCCATCATCATTCTGACGCAAATTCATGTTGTTAAATGCAGTCATCAGAATTTGTTGCACATCATGTGACAACCCTGCACTCTGTCCCTGATCAGTACCCTGATGTGCTCGAAAATTTCCCTGCGGCTGCCCCTGAAACTGTCTAACATTCATCTGTCCAGCTCTTGGTCCTGGCCTCCCTGCCTTGTTGCGATTCTGTGGGTTGTGCCAACAATCTGCTTTCACATGGACACGCTTGTTGCAATGGAAGCAAGTAGGGACACGGGTACCTCTAGTGGCAGGTGGAGCAGTAGGAGTAGGAAGGAGTCCTCCACGGCCCATATGTGCAGCAGGTGGACGAAATGAGGTAGACCCAGATGTAAACATGACAGGATGAGGATCATCAATAAGATGATCTTGAGTCAAACTTACTTCATACTGTAGGAGTTTGGCCTGTAAATCCTCAAAGCATGGAAGTGTAGAGGCAACCTGTAATGCAGTGCAAAACATACGATATTGGGGCCCAAGGCTTCCCAATACCTGCTGAACAACATCTCTGTCAGAAACAGGATATCCAATAGCGGCCAACTGATCAATGATAATTTTGATATCCCCTAGAAATTCAGTAATGGTCTTAGTTCCCTTTCGCATAGATTGGAACTGCCATTTCAGTTGAAGTGCACGTGATTCAGAAACCTGTGAATAAGAGTGAGCAAGATGTCTCCATAGTTCTGCAGCAGTAAAATGGTCAGAGATAGTTTGTAATATACGATCAGATAACGTGGCAGTCAAATAGGCAACCACAGATTGGTCCTTCTGAAACCAAACATCATACACAGGATTTGGAATAGCAATGCAACTCACCTTCCCATCATTACCAGTTACCTCTTGCGTAATAGTCATAGGTGGGGCGGGTGATCCCCCATCCAGATGCCCGGAAAGACCATGACTTCGGATAAACGGCAGAATTTGGCGTTTCCAAAGTAAGTAGTTATCATGAGTTAATTTGTGAGAAACAAGTTGAGAAAGAAATCCGGGGCTGATTTTAGAATCCATAAGGAAGAAGATCAAAGATGAATCAAACAGCACGACAGAAATTCGTAGGTTGTACGGACAGAACCGTACGGACAGAAATTTTTGAGTTTTGGAAATCACGATTTTTTAGTTAATCGTGCAGAATGTACGATTTATCAACTATATTGCAAGAAATAGATAAGAAATCACAAGAAGTTTGAGAAAAGAGGCACTTTTGAGAAATGAGGGTTCCCAAATTTGGGGAAAACAGAAATTAGGGTTGATAAAATTGGGGATAACAGAATATGTAAGAAGGAAAAGATGCACGATATGAGGAAATGAAGAAACGACGTCGAAATATAGTGATTCAACGGAGAAACAACAGAGAAAAGATGAAAAAAAAAAACACTTTCCTTGAGAACGCCCAAAAACGCACGTCAAGGTCCTTAGGGGCCTTCCAGATGATCGTGATTACCACGCCCTTGGCTCTGATACCATGTGAAAAATCAGATGTGGGAGTCACCTTACTATCGTAGCAAGAGATAGAGAGAGAGGTAAGAGGGAAGAGAGAAAAAAAATGTTGGGCGGCAATGATGTCTTCTCCCCTTTCCATTGATATTTATATGTTGTACGAGTGGTACAATACAGTACAATAGTACAATACAGTACAGTATGCTGTACAATACAGTACAATAAAGTACAATAGTACAATACAGTACAATACAGTACAGTAGTACAATACAGTACAGTATGCTGTACAAGTGGTACAATACAGTACAAAAATATATTCATTTACATATACATATTTAACAATAACCAGAGTTACCAGAAGCTTCTTAGATAGGTGGGAAGCCCGCTTCCCGGAAACTCGCTTCGGAAGCGCAATACTCCTAACTTTTGAAACTTACAGGGATTCTCAATTCTCCCACGCTTCTCCTATGCTTTCCACACGCTTCATCTATTCTTCTTAAATGTTCTCTCACTCTACTTTTCTTGTTTTTTATGTGTTTCCTCTAGCGCTTCTCACTCACTTCCATGCGCTTTCTCTAAAGCGGCAGTCATTATTTTTAGATTTTGTTAAAAATTTAATTCTTACACTAAAAAATCATGAAATTTAAGAATAGTCACTTTTATTTTAGTTTTTATTTGCGTTCAATTTTGATTCTCATTCAATTCTTATATTGTTTTTTTTTATTCCTCGCTTCCCCGCTTCCTATACATTTTCAAATGCATCGCTTCTCGCTTCCACTTCCCGTATTGTTTCTCTCTTATGCTTCTTAGTCCAACAACCTTGGACATAACCCTGACGAGGACAACACAAAACAATACAGTTGAATGATACATGGAAACCAGGTGTTTGTCTATGATAACATGTCATAATAAATGCAAGAGAACACATTTAGATGAAGTTGAGTCTCTTTGTATGCATTATTAGAGTTTTTAGCTTTTAGGTCACACACACCACTTAAAACTTACAAGTAACATATTAAGAAACATTTTAATAATCATTGCCAAGTGTTCTGGTAAAAGTTTCTTTAAACCCAATTCCAATGTTGATCTGTTCCAGTCAAAGTTAATCCAGCAAGTGAAGCAAGTAAAAAGAAACAAATTTATAGTATGCATGCGTAAAGAAAAGCAACAGCCAACCATGAAACCCACAACTGAATGCCATGAAAAATGACAAGTAGAGCTTACCTTCAACTCCAGAATGAAAAATTCCAAGGCCTGCCCAGTAGAGATAGCCATTCATGGGTGTCAAGTCATATACATTAAGATAAACTGGTGCATTTCCAGAATTTCCACTCGAAGATTGCACTTTGGAGAACATACAAAAGCGAGTGGGTGACTTTCCTCTCAAACGAAGAGGCAAGATACCATTCCATCCCTTTCTTGACGTGAACTTCATGGTTCTAGTAATTCAATTTTCTGCAACTGAAGAGGGGAACAATGAAACCAACACTACATCTGGCCTGCTTGCATATAGAACGACCAGAGTCAATATCTGAACACATTCTAATCAGCACAACAAAATGATTCAAATAGCTAGAGATGAAAAATAGTATCATTTGAAGGATCTCAGGCCGAAATAAGTGGACAAACTAACTTGGATGAACCACCAAGCATCTCATCCAGCTCAACAGGAGCCCGGTCTAGTTGATCTGTGGCACATTCTGGACTGTGCACCAGTGATAAATATAAGGCATCAATAACTCTGCACCGTGTTTTCTTCTACGTATCATTCATGGTCTTTCCAGAAAATATCATGGGTGGAGATGAAAGCTGAATTATACAGCATAATCTCTTGAATGCCCTTCAAGTTTTCCAATATATTCAGACATAATCCAATGAATGCCATAAATCTATGGAAAATCCTAGCGCCCAGAATTCCCCCAAGCAAAAATAGGAGGAGAATGGTGCTCAAATTTTGGAAAATTATAGAGGAAAAGAGAAAGAAGCCAAAAACAAAGGATGCGTAGTATTACAACAACCGGAGAAAAATGCATGTATCTTGGGCCAATAATTCCCATAGGAATCACGAAGAAGTTCATGCCATACACGAAATTGAAAAATCTGGATCTTGATGTTCCGTTTTCACCCCCAATATCACAAAAAAAAATCCAAAAAAGGAAACACCCGAGTCCACTCCATTCAAATCTCGCCATCTATAAAGATGACTAACAATGCCCTTCCGCCAAGATAGCCCTGATTTCCGCCTCAATGCCAATAACATAGAAATAAGTGATTCTCTTTCCAAGATCACGATCTGTAAAGCAAGAATCACAAGAGACAGAGTGATGGGGAGCCATCACCAAACGCACATTAGGGAACGAATGAGAAACCGAGATCTCTGTAAAAAATTTAGGCCCAATCCATACGCAACACACACAGGACGAAGAAGGCCCGCTGAGAAACTCAGATCTAGACAGAATTTAGGTCAACAATCAGAGATCGTGTCCACATTCACCTTGCCCAAAACTCAAAGAAACCCGAAAAAATACCGGAAAAAAAACTAACTCCTAACCATCTCTCTCAAGCACGCATTGCTAAAAGCAAGACTTCAGAAAACAGAACGAAAATCAAAACCTTAAAACGCACACACAGTGAAGAAGAAGCACGACAGATAACGCCATTCTTGAGCTAAAAATCAGAGAGAGAGAGAGAGAGAGAGAAAGTCACACCTTGTGGAATAAGACGGAGAGCAGAGGGAGAAAACCACCGGAGGCAAGCGGCGGCGGCGGTTGGGCTCAGTACGGTTGCGGCGGCGGCGGCGGCCGCGGCATTCCCTTCGGCACCGGAGAAAGGAGACGAAACCGGAAACCACGTTGAGTCACTGGAGATCTTGGGTGAGTGTCTCTACTCTCTACTAGTGGCCAACTCTCCTCTCTTATTCAGAACGCCTCTTCTCTTCCAATTTCTTTTTTGTTGTTGATTGATAATAATAATAATAATTAATAATATTATTATTCCTGCATTAATTTGAATGGCTAGACCCGCATGGTGTAACGTGTTTAACCACGCACGGCTCTTTCCCTCTCCCTCCGTCTGCACGGATCAAAAAATTTACGAAAACTATCCTCACCATTTCATTAACGACGAAAAAGGGTGGTTTGTGGCACCTAGGGATATGAACGGGTCGGGTTTCGGTTTTGGGTAAGATATTACGTAGACCGACCTAATTGGATACTGCCTAATTTAATTTTGGCTCTGATTGAAATGGGCAAGGCTTAGAACTGGTAAACCAGCTGAACGATACCCGCTTGAAGTGTTCAAGCTTGGCATATTGTTGTGGCAAGCCAAGCTGAGTTTGAGCTCATAATCCGCCCGGGTTAAACTAGTTTAGTTTCTAGCAGGCTTGTTTAATAAAAAGTTTCATTATTTTAGAGCTGGAAGAAATAAGATTATAAAAAAATATATATGTAAAAAATATAGACAATACATTTCTTACTATGTAACGAGTCAAGCCGAGCCTAGTATCAATTGTTCATACTCAGCTTGCTGAGCCTATTTTACGAGTTTGAACAAGATCTTTACTAGCTCGAACATGAGCCAAGCCACGAGCGGCTCAGCTTGTTTCCCAGCCCTAGCATGACTAGCATTCTGATATGCATATCACATGTGATCGGATTTGGAGATTTGTCTGTCAAAATTTGAATCATATTTGAATTTGAATTCATGTGCCCAAGTGGATATGTATCCAAAACTGAATATTAATGGGGTGTTGTACTGAACACAACTAAATTGTTCAGGTTAGGGTTGCAAACTGGTTGGATTCAGGATGGTGCTTTTGCAAATTTTGGGCTGTCTCCCATCTGATTCAATCCGACTCACCAATGTATTTTTTGATCCCAAACCCAAACCGTTTTCATACCTGGTTCGGGTCGGCCTGAACTATATTTGGGGTTGGAATTTTTATACTCTGAGATTTGAGTTTAGCTCTGGTTTCAATACCTCCCACAGATCCGACCTATTAATACCCTGGACTGTTCTAGGGACATGGAAGTCTTTTCTTAAGTTTGGTGAGAATGGATTAAACATAATTGGTAAAATGATTTAGAGTTTAATCGTGTTCAGTCAGTGGTCCTTTTATTTTTCCAATTAATATTTTTTTAGTGGTGTTTTTATTGGATTACTGACCGGAAAACAAATCAGCAATACCGCCCGTACGATCATGGCGGCCAATAAAAGGGTGCGTTTTCAGAGGCTGAATCTCAGCTGCTTACCGCAATGACGAAAATGCCCAGCGTTGATGGAGAATGTTGGGAGTGACGTCTACGCGAGATTAGATCGAGTGATCACTAAATCATTTGAAGATATATTAAAATAATAATACATACCTCTCGTGTCCATGTCAGCGTATCCACTTGTATCACCAAGGACACACGCATCTAAAATGGCGTGCCGCTGTGACATATTCTAGAGCACAACCACAAAAACCTCCAGGTACGTATCTGACACGGCTTTCATTGATCCCAACTATAATTAGCCGCTCACGCTCATTATTTATATGTTCATGAATCTTTGCCACGACCCCCTTCCCCCAAGAGAGGATCAAGTGATGGGCCCAATCACTTTTAGAAAAGTGATTCGGCATCCTCACCGTCCACAATGTACACAATGACCATGAGATCCTTTGGGATGAAACAATGGACGGTGTAGATGTCAAAATCACTTTTTTTATAGTGATTTGACAGATCACCTGATCTGCTCTCCGCTTCCCCCTGCCAACCCCACTTACCAAAGTTGCATGAATTCTTGAACGAGATAAGCCCAATTTAGCGTGACATATTCTAAGCAAACTTCAATTTATTAATCACCTAATCTATCCAAATGTGGCAAATTGCAACTTATTGATTACCTAATCTGTCCATGAAAATTAATGAGCTACACTTTAAGCCTCGTTTTTGAGTAACAAGAGTAAGGTATAAGTGGGACGGATCATTGTCCAATTCTAACCTGACTGAATGTACATACAGTCCGTACAAATAAGTCCCGTCTTATAAAAATGTCAGATATTCTGATAATGCTATTGGATTCTGTTAGATCTGAGCCAGAATCAGATTATAAAAAAAAATCCATTCGAAACTGGGTTGAACCCGGTTATGACATTAGTTGTTTTGTCTATTTCATAGGAAATCCATATAATTGACCCGTTTTCTCCAAATCCATTGTCAGATGGGGTCAGATCATACCAAAATTCTATCATATGTTCTGAGTTGGACACTGATTTAGAACCAGACCCACTGGCTAAAAGTCAGATCCATTGATAGTCGACCCGGATCCGACCCACGTGCAACCCTAAATTACAAAAGGTCAAGGTGTGCATGTGTAGTGTACCTCTATGCGTGCAAGCCACGCAATCAATTGCGTTGCGTGCATGTTGATAAAGAGGGAGGAGTTTGGCTTGTTCTATCCAACAAACACCACCAAACCAATTTACCAATTACATCAATTCTTGGTAGAGTTGGAAAACAAGATGAGCCGTTCGTGGTTGGCCTTGTATTTTGCACATAAAGCACACATTCGCTCAGCAACCCCAACACAAAGGTGTTTGGTTTGTGCTCAGCTCACACTCTTAAAATAGACTCAAATTGACTTGGCTCAGGCCTGTTAAAGCAATAATAAATTTATTGTGCATCACATAATATATTGTAAAACAAGTAGTGAAATGTTTTGACTTGCAGTCAAGGAACTTTTTCTTTTGATCGATGAATGAGTAGGCTTGAGCAATTGACTCAGTAAGTTTAGAGTTCAAACTCCATTTCGTTCAGCTTTAAAACAAAACAAAAAATATTTTTTGAGAGAGAGAGAGAGAGAGATGGTGGGGACGTTAAATGAGCCAGCTCTCAGCTCAGAAATAGTTTCATTTAGAAGGACAAAAAGTTTTTCTTTTTCCTTTTTTTTTGGATAATCTAAAGGACCCCCTCTCCATCCAGGGGTGTCAAGGGGTCAGGTTTGGTTTGTTTAGTTAATCTAAAAGAGCTAGCCGAACGATAAAAAAAGATTAGGTAAGCATCCAGACCAGCATCAGCTGAACTCACATATTAAGTTTATCCTGAAGCAAGTCTTTCTACAAATAGCATTTTCATAAGCAGAGGATGAAACCCTTGCTTGTTTATTTTACAAGGGTTTATGAATCACTCAAACAAGTCATTTTTTAGCAGCATATGAATCAGCATCCCTATCTATATCTTTATTCGCAGGGGCATCCAACCCAGGTAGAATCAAACCTGGCTCCTATTTTTGGGTATGGTATGGGGTCCTGACGCGAGTCTAATTAGACCCACCATAAAAGAAACCATACCCAGACCGGGGTCATACCTGGTAAAATAATATTTTTTTTATCATTTTTACATTGAAAAACTGCAGGTCTTAAGAGGAACTTGGGTCTGGTATAAAATTTCACAAACTATACCCGGCTCCATGTATTAATTTCACAAGTCGCCCCGACCAAATGAACGGAGCCCGTGCTGTGCTGTGAGGACAAAAAGTGATTGCAAAGTAAATGTTCACAAATAACAAATTAACAATTGAGAAAACAGCTAGACTTGTCATATCAATACAATTTTGGATTTACTTATTCATGGCCTCCAACTGCAACCGATGCCATGTGAAAGTGTTGGGTTGTGAGAAGACTGGAGAGTTTGCTTCGCTTATTTCTTAAGCGTCTAGGAGTACGTTGGGCCCGGCCTAGGCCTAAAGCCAATTTGGACCTGGACCCAGCTGGAGCGTATGAGCTAGTTGGCGTACGTGATTGACATCCAAATAGGGTGCCCTTGGTAGACTCGAGCGAGTCACAGAAATTCATATTGGGTTCGGGATGAGTTGCAACAAGTCATGCATGCCAAACTTTGGTCACCAGTTCGAGACCTAGAGCCCAGTGACGAGTTATGGCTTTTCCAATGGAGCAAGTTAGAGCACATCAAATGCATGCATGCTTCATGAGGGTTTACATTTGTTAAAAAAGTTCAATGATTGAGTTCCCAATTTGACAATGAGATTTTATATTGTTTGAGCAATTTCAACCTAATGGTTTGTGTGTATGGTTAACTCCGCCTGTGTAGTTATACACTGCCGGTCCCAAGCCCGGCTAAAGGAGGAGGGTTGCGGTAGGCCTGTGACAGCCAGCATAAAAACTTTGTCATATCCTATGAAAATGAACCAATATGAGAATTTCGTTGGGGCGTTCCCTACTGAGCGACGCGCTGTACTCTCTAGGCCCGGAGGCAGTGATAAATGTGCAAGGGTTGCTAGGTCGTCACCCAGAAGCGACGCGTCACACCGGCGCCCGGGTGTGGTGTCAAATAGGCAAGGGTTCCCTCACTTTGTTGGACGGGTGGGGGTAAAGAAGTTAGTCCAAGACCATAAAATTAGGTTAGCCACTTGGAACATAGGGTCTTTAACTGGTAAGTTGGTAGAGTTAGTAGATGTTATGTGTAGGAGAAAGATTGATATTTTATGTCTTCAAGAGACCAAATGGGTAGGTGAGAAAGCTAAAGTGATAGAACCTTGGGGATATAAGATTTGGTATACAGGAATAAATAGGAATAGGAATGGAGTAGGGATTGCTATGAGTCGTCAGTTTATAGATAATGTAGTTGAGGTCCGTAGAAAGGGTGATAGAATTTTACTTATTAAATTAGTATTAGGTACGGATATTATTAATATTATTAGTGTTTATGCACCTCAAGTAGGTTTAGATGATTCCATTAAGCATCAATTTTGGGAAGATTTAGATGGAGTAGTACAAGAGACATCTTATGGAGAAAAGCTTTTCATCGGCGGTGACCTTAATGGACATGTAGGCATTAGTAGGGATGGATTTGAGAATATCCATGGAGGCTATGGTATAGGAGAAAGAAATGAAAGTGGAGAAAGGATTTTAGATTTTTGTTTGTCCTATGATATGATCTTAGCAAACACTTGGTTTAGGAAGAGGGAGTCTCACCTAGTAACATTTAAAAGTGGGGTTAATACGAGTCAGATAGATTTTTTCCTACTTAGAAAGAGAGATAGGGGTTGTTGCATCGATTGTAAGGTTATACCAGGAGAAAGTGTAGCTACACAACATAGAGTCTTAATTTTAGATCTTAGAATTAGACAATGCCGTAAAAGGGATAGACATAGGATAGATCCTAGAATTAAGTGGTGGGCACTGAAAGGAGCTAAACAAGGAATGTTTGTAGAGCAGGTAGTTAAGGAAGTTGATTGGTGTCTCAAGGAGGATTCAGAATCAATGTGGAATAAGATAGCGGGTGGTATGAGAAAAGTAGCTAAGGAGGTATTGGGTGAGTCTAAAGGCGGTGCACCACTAGGTAAGGATACATCATGGTGGAACGAGGATGTCAAATTAGCTATTAAGGTTAAAAGAGAGTGTTATAGAAATCTAAGTAAGAGTCGTGATAATGAGAATTTGGAGAAGTATATGATAGCAAAGAAGGAAGCTAAAAAAGTTGTTCGAAACGCGAGGGCTAAGGTATATAAGGAGGTTTATGACAAGTTGGATACCAAAGAAGGCGAGAAGGATATTTATAGGCTTGCAAAGATGAGAGATAGGAAATCGAAGGATTTGGGTATGGTTAGATGTATCAAAGATGAAACGCAAAGGGTTTTAGTCAAAGATGAGGAGATTAAGGAGAGATGGAAAGATTATTTTGATAAGCTATTTAATGATAGTCATGCTCAAGATCTTGGAGACTTCTCCATTCATTTTCATGAGATAAATCGTGACTTCATGCGCAAGATTCAAAATAAAGAAATTGCAGAGGCTTTGAAGAAAATGAAATCAAGAAGGGCAGTTGGCCCAGATGGTATACCTATCGAGGCTTGGAAATGCTTGGGAGAGAAAGGTTTAGAATGGTTGACAAATCTTTTTAACTTGATTTGGCGAACAAATAAGATGCCTAATGAGTGGAGGAAGAGTACTTTGGTGCCTTTATATAAGAATAAGGGTGATATACAAGATTCCACAAACTATCGTGGTATAAAACTCATGAGTCATACTATGAAACTTTGGGAGAGGGTGATTGAGTCTAGGTTGAGGAAGGTTGTCATGATATCGGAGAATCAATTTGGTTTTATGCCTGGAAGATCAACTATGGAAGCTATACATCTTCTTAGACAACTTATTGAAAGATATAGAGAGAGGAACAAAGATTTGCATATGGTTTTTATTGATTTAGAGAAGGCATACGATAGAGTACCTAGGGACGTTCTCTGGTGGACAATGATGAAGAAAGGTGTTTCTCTCAAGTACATTAGTATAATTAAAGATATGTATGAAGGAGTAGTAACCAATGTCCGCACTTGTGGAGGGGTGACAACCAATTTTCCGATAACGGTTGGGTTACATCAAGGATCTGCTTTAAGCCCTTTCCTATTTGCGATAGTGATGAATGAGCTTACAAGATCAATTCAAGAAAATGTACCGTGGTGTATGTTGTTTGCTGATGATATTGTTTTGATTGATGAGTCTAGAGCTGGGGTTAATGCTAAGTTAGAATTATGGAGACAGACATTGGAAGCTAGAGGTTTTAAGTTGAGTAAGAGTAAGACTGAATATATGGAATGTCGGTTTAGTAAGCAACGAAGTAGTGATGGGAGTGTAGTGAAGCTTGGTGAGCAAGATATACCGGTGAATGATTATTTCAAATATTTGGGATCCATCATTCAAAAGTATGGAGAAATTGATGGAGATGTAAATCATAGGATAAAGGTTGGGTGGATGAAATGGAAAAGTGCTACTGGAGTGCTGTGCGATCGTAGAATGCCATTGCGGTTGAAGGGAAAGTTTTATAGGACGACTATTAGACCCGCTTTACTATATGGTACTGAATGTTGGGCTGCCAAGAGACATCATATTCAAAAAATGAGTGTAGCTGAGATGCGGATGCTTAGATGGATGTGTGGAAATACAATAAAAGATAAGATTCGGAACGAAGAGATACGTAAGAAGGTAGGTGTTGCACCCATTGAAAATAAGATGCGAGAGAATCGTTTACGGTGGTTTGGACATATTCGGCGAAGGCCTAATGATGCTCCAGTTAGAAGGTTGGAGAAATGGGAAAATATATTAGTTAAAAGAGGTCGGGGTAGGCCTAGGAAGACTTGGATGGAGATGATAGGAAAGGATATGAATGCTTTGAACCTCACCGAGGACATGGCGTTGGATAGAAATGATTGGAGGAAAAGGATTCATGTGGAAGACCCAAAATGAATTTCTTTTTTGGTTCATATCGCTGACCCCAATTGTTTTGGGATGAAGGCGTAGTTGTTGTTGTTGGTTTGTGTGTATGGTTCCATGTATTTTTGCAGATCATCGATTGCCGGAGTGTTTTCTATGGTCACGGTTAGACCAAAAATAAAAAATAAAACATGGGATTGTTTGGCATATAAAATAGTATGCTTATTCCAAGTACATCAAAGAGGCAGAAGATAACATAGGGAGCCTCGATATGTAAGTTTAAAAAAGAAGAAGAAAAAAACCCAATCACGAGACCTACTTGTTCGACCTATGGTCGTCATGCTCAACAGCTTAAAACCCCAAAACAACCTGCTGCTGCTGATTAGATGGTAGTATTATAACAAAAAGATGATGGACTGCAAACAGTAATATTGTAATAATGCAAACACATATGTGTCACAGGAACACAACACTACAGGGTCACATGTCTAAAGGACACGACACATGGGCACATCAAGTAATTACACTGCTATAACATGTTTAGTATACATTTATTCAATAAATTTTAGACTGCTAGATATTAAAATATATTGTCACGGGCATATTTCCTTCAATGGGTTAGCGCGGCGCGACGGTCCTTCCTCACCGCCGCAAGCCTACTTGTCAGCTCGTTTGACGATCGCGAAAGCTTGTAATCAGAGTGCAAGAGAGAATAGAGGGAGAGAAATTGCAATCACAAGAAGCAATCACAACGAGGGTAAACAAAAGAAAGCTCAACGCATTTACTTCATTCACAATTTTGCCCGCAGGTTATTACAGTTCAAGTATACGGGCTGCCCCTTTGGGGTATTGATTCACCTGAACCGGGCAGCTTACATCAGACTCAACAAAAGCAAAACAGACTCTAAGCGCAACTGTACACTGTAAGTCGCAAGGGAGCATGCTCCCCCTTCAAATCATGCATTGTCCTCGGCGCCCTTCGTTTCGTGGTAAGCCTTGACTTTAGTCGGGTAGCGGTTGTTCATTCAAAATGCAGGCTCCCACATTGGTTCTGTTGTTTCCTCCGACTGCACCAAGTATTTCTTCGTTTGCCCCAAGTAGTTGACCTTGTAGCGAAGGATCTGACTGAGGTGCTTCTCGGCCTGTTGTGCTGCCGAGGCCCTCTGCATGATGGGAGCGCGTTGTGGCACACTGCGTTCTCGGTCTCCATCATCTGGATGGAACTGCTTGAGGTTACACACGTGGAACACTGGGTGCACCTTGAAGTCTGGAGGCAATTTCAGCTTGTATGTCATCTTGTCCACCTTCTTTGTGATGGTAAACGATCTCTCATACTTTCTGAGTAGTTCGCGGTTCCGCCCGCGAAAGATGTATGTGAGACCAGGATATAACTTCACCAACACTTGGTCCCCAACTTGGAACCCTGCAGGCCGACGGTGTTTGTCTGCCCACTTCTTCATTCTCTTTGCCGCTTTGTATAAGAATGCTTTCGCCAACTCATTTTGCTCGTGTCAGTCGCGAACAAACTGATAGGCAAAGGATGGCCTTCCCTTTTCTTGTGTGGCAAGAGTGTGCGGGGTCAGTGGCTGCTGTCCCGTGGCTATCTTAAACGGACTGTGGCATGAAGACTCGCTCTTCTGTAGATTATAACAAAATTGTGCCACATCAAGAAGCTTCACCCAATTTTTCTGATTGGCACTAACAAAGTGCCTAAGGTACTGCTCTAGTATCTCGTTGATGCGCTCTGTCTGCTCATCTGTCTGTGGATGGAAGCTTGTTGAAAACAGTAACTCAGAGCCAAGTAACCGAAATACTTCACGCCAGAACTTGCCCGTGAAGCGAGCATCGCGATCACTCACAATGCTCTTTGGTATGCCTCAGTGCTTCACCACATGCTTTACGAACAACTTTGTAGTCTTCTCTGCAGGGCACTCCTTGGAAGCTGGGATGAAGGTGGCATACTTTGAGAAACGATCCACCACAACCAAAATAAAACTGAGGCCCTCTACCTTCGGCAGACTAACAATAAAGTCCATGGAGATGCTATCCCAAGGACATTCTGGAATTGGTAGAGGCTCAAGAAGATCGGCAGCCTTCTGGCTTGTCCCCTTATCTTGCTGGAAGATGAGGCATGTCCGCACATACCCCTCAACGTCGTCTCTCATCTATGGCCAATAGTAGCCGCGCTCAAGGAGTGCTAAGGTCCGCTCCTGACCAGAATGGACGACCCATAGTGTATCATGGCACTCCTTGAGTAGCTCTCGGCGAAGGTTTCCCCACCGTGGCACAAAGATACATCCCCCTTTTGTTACGAGGAGGCCATCCTGTAGCAAAAATTGTCGAGTCTTCTCTGCCTGCGCCAGAGAAACAAAGTGTTGTACGGTTGGATCCTGTTGTGTACCCTCGCGGATGCGGCTCAGCAATGCACCCTCTAAATGCACTTCAGAAGGCTCCGCGCGCGCAGCTGCCAGTTCAGCCCTACGGTTCAGGGCATCCGCCACAACATTGATCTTTTTAACCTTGTACTCCAAGGCAAAGTCGAACTCGGCCAAAAACATTTGCCATCGAGCTTATTTAGGCGTCAACTTCTTCTGTGTCTGAAAATAGCTCGTGGCAACATTGTCCGTCTTAACGACAAACTCGGCACCCAAAAGGTAGTGTCGCCATGTCCTGAGGCAATACACAATGGCTGTCATCTCACGTTCATGCACTGTGTAACGCCTCTCTGCATCTTTCAGCTTGCGACTTTCATATGTGATCGGATGACCATCTTGCATAATAGCTCCGCCAATGGCAAAGTCTGAGGCATCCGTGTGGACTTCAAAGGGTCTCGAATGATCAGACAGTCGCAGCACTGACTCCCTCACTAAGGCTTTCTTCAAGCCATCGAAGGCATCTTGGCATGCTCCTGTCCAGAGTCATACCTGATTCTTCTTTAACAAATCTGTGAGGGGTGCAACAATGAAGGAATAGCCTTCGATGAAACAACGATAATAGTTTGTCAAACCGAGAAATGACTGCAATTCTGACACTTTGCTTGGCGGAACCCATTCATGGATGACCCTTATCTTCTGCCCATCCATACGCAGCACACCACGCCCCACAACGTGGTCAAGGAAGTTGATCTCCTCCTGCCCGAAGAGACACTTCTCTCGTTTGACATAGAGGTCATTCTCCTTCAGCACCTAAAACAATGTTCGCAAGTGCCCGACATGTTCCTCCATGTTGCTGTTGTAGATCACGATATCATCTAGGAAGACTATCACAAACTTGTCTAAGTAAGGGTAGAAGATCTGGTTTATTAAAGTCGTGAACATGGCTGGAGCATTTGTCAACCCGAATGACATTACTAGAAATTCATAGGCACCATAGCGGGTGACACAAGTTGTTTTCGGCTCATTACCTTCGGCAATCCTTACCTGCCAGTAACCCGATCGCAAATCTAACTTGGAAAAGATACGGGCACTGCCTAGCTGATCGAACAAGTCCGCTATCAATGGCAATGGTTATTTGTTCTTCACTGTGACCTTGTTCAGAGCACGATAATCCATACATAACCGTTTAGAGCCATCATGTTTCATCTGAAAAAAGATTGGGGCACCAAATAGAGCTTTTGATGGACGAACAATGCCTGCATCCAATATTTCGTCTAACTGCCTGCGCAACTCCTTCAGTTCAGCTGACCCCATACGGTATGGAACCATTGCGAGAGACTTTGCTCCCGGGGTCAACTCAATCTTGTGATCGACCTCACGTCTTGGCGGAAGACGCTTTGGCAATTCCGAAGGCATCACCTCCCGAAACTCCTCCAATAGTGAGGCTAGAGTCGGCGGCACTGCTGCTTCTACCTTCCCTTCATCTATACGCAGTGCAACTAAGAATGTCTATTCCCCATGCTTGACACCCTTCTTCAGTTGCATTGCCGATAACACTGAAGACTTGCCTTTCTGCGTAAGGCACTGTACTGTGTGGGACAGGTCTGATCCCATGATCGTTAACATGTTAAACTTTGACATCATCATAACATTCTGGCTTCACAGAAACTCCATACCCAAAATCACCTTGAAATCATTCAGGGACACCAGAGAGAAGTTGGCTTTGCCGACCCAACTCCCCACTTGACTAGCCACATCCCTTGCTTCACCAATGATGGGCTTGGCCTCAGAGTTTACTGTTTTGATAGTCCTCTGCTTTGGCCCAGTTTTCAAGCTCAACCGCTCTACCTCTTCCCGCCAGACAAAGTTGTGTGTGGCCCCGGAGTCTATTATTGCTGAAGTAGACTTTTCATTCATAATGACTTCTATATACATAAGTTCCTTACTGACCTGCATGTTCTTAGTTGTGCAACTTCTAACTGCGTTGATCGATCGCATGGCCCCCATCCTTGGTTGCATGGTCTCAGTGTCACTGCATTCAGTATTGTTGCATTCTTCCTGTGCAGCATTGGCTTGCCCGTCGTCATTTACAAGGCGCTTTGGGCACTGCCTGGCGATATGTCTAACACCGCAGAACCAACATGTCACAACCGCACCCTTGTTGCTGTTGTTATGCTTTGTGAAGTTCTGTTTCTTTTCGGATTAATGACGTGTCGACGCCTCACCTTTATCATTGCGATGCTCATCCTTCTTGCCTCCGTGGTCAGGTTTCTTCTCAGCTTTGGTTGATGGGGTGAAAGGCTTGCGTTGAGTGTCAACTAAGCGCTCTGCTGCCATATATGCATCCTCCAAAATACGAGGGTTACTCCTTTCCACTTCAGACTGTTCCCATGGCTGAAGTCCCATAATGAACCAATTGAGCATGTCGTCTTCTAGCATATTAGGTATCTCCAGCATAAGCTTCTGAAATGTTCTGACATAGTCTTGCAACGAATCAGTGTTTGAGCTCACGAACCATCCGGTAAGCCTGCCTCTGCACATTTCTTGGCATGAAGTAGTTGCACAACTTCATTTTGAAGTCATCAAAGGTGTCTATCACACATTGACCCTTCTCCATGTCATTGCGCTTTCGCCTCCACCAAGCGATAGCATCTCCATCAAGTAAGGCCGTTGCAGCCTTAATCCTCAGATCTTCGAGGGTCACATTCTGGATATCCAAGTAGTTTTCTACTTGGAACAATAAGTTCTCAATGGCCTTGCTGTCACGAGAACCATTGAATTTTGCGGGTCTTGGCACATCAATCATTGATGGTCTCTCACCATTTTTGCCATTTAGGGTCACCGTCCACTGCAACGTACAGTTCTTCAACTGAAGCTCCCTTACTTCAGTCTGCAAGTCGGCCACTGTGGTCATCAACGAAGTGACCTGCCCCATTAATAAGGTTACCTGCTCTTGCAGGCTCGCCACCACATCATTCAGTTCATTGAATGATTCATATGCGCGTGAAATCGCTTCCTCATGTGAAGTCACATCTTCCACCAGCTTGTTAACAGTTGCAACCAACTCTTCTTGGCCTTGAGGTGAACCCATCTCCTCAGCTTCAGCAATTGCCTTGCCTTTGGTGTTGCGCAAGTTTTAATAAGGCGCCACGATGTCTTGCTCACAAATCGCAACCTGTCGGTGTGTCTGTCGACACCGACTCCGGAGTCCCTTCCTCAGCACGAGAACGGGCTCTGGTACCATTTGTCACGGGCCTATTTCCTTCAATGGGCCAGCGCGGTGCGACAGTCTTTCCTTACCGCCGCAAGCCTACTTGTCAGCTCGCTTGCCGATCGCAGAAGCTTATAATCAGAGTACAATAGAGCAAGAGAGAATAGAGGGAGAGAAATTGCAATCACAAGAAGCAATCACAACGAGGGTGAACAAAAGAAAGCTCAACGCATTTACTTCATTCACAATTTTGCCTGCAGGCTATTACAGTTCAAGTATACGGGCTGCCCCTTCACGGTATTGATTCACCTGAACCGGGCAGCTTACATCAGACTCAACAAAAGCAAAACAGACTCTAAGCGCAATTGTACACTATAAGTCGCAAGGGAACAATATGTTGCATAAATTAAATACCACTTGGTTAAAAAAAATTGGAATATTTGCGTTCTAAGTTGGCATATGATAATCTTCACGAACGAGAAAATTGGAGCTGTATAATGATCCACTTGTGTTGAGTCGACTGACAAGCACCTGTTATTCGGTCGTAGTTTACTGACAAAGGAATTCAGTTGAAGTTCCAAGAAAGCTATTATAGCATTGTCGATACTTTCCTTTTTTTTGTCATTTTTATTCTGAAGACAAAGATGGGACGCTTTTGAGAAGCACTGTTGTCTAATGCAGACATGACCCAAGCTGCTGCATCTTCCCCCCTAAACCTAAATCTTGCAGCAACCTCAATATCGAGGACATGTCTATCTTGAACCTTTTCTAGAGAGTCCAACCAAATCCAAAATTCATGCACAGTTGGAGATTGGATTCATACTCACACAGGCTGCACTAGGGGTACCTCATGCACCAATATATTTTGTAACAAAGATCGAGGGTGCACCCAGAGTTCTTCCTTCCACCTCTAAGAAGCTTTGGAGCTCAAGATTTAGAAGATCTCAACCTCAGATGGGTCGTTAATCAAGATGGATTTGTCCATGTTAACATCCTTTTTAGGGTGCATTTGCATGTCACATATGCAAAATTCGTTGTGTGTTGCAGCATTGTTGAACCTTCTATGCTAAAACAAAATTGAACCCATCAAGGTGCAACCAAACTAACCCATACAAATAAAAAGCACACCAGTTTGAACGAGGGTTCAGGTTATGTCAGGTCAAAAAATGATATCCCAAACCCAACTGATGTAATGATCAGTACGACACAACTATAAACTAATCAAGCCGAAAATTAATGAAAAATAATACAAAAATAACTAAAATCACCAATAAAATGAGACAAATGCAATTAAGATCCAAATTAAATAATTACAAAAGACCATAAATAATCAAAATAGATCCAAATGGACCCATGAACACGGTAGAATCTCATTCCTACTTGAAGAAAACTTCAAATGTGAAAACACAAAATTTTGGTGGGCTAAATCATGCATTTTTATGCTCAAAATCGCCAGAGAAGGTCCAAACTTCTCCTGTAGTAATTCTCTCACACTTAAAGAATTTGAATTTAGAATATGTTTTCATACTCATGCACTGTATTTATAATCATGTAAGGGATTCAAGTTTGGAACACATTCCTAAGAGAAATCCCTTCAGTACCAAGAGACATCTCTTTGCAATTTAAGCATATAACTGTATCTTAATATGCATTATTATCTTAGAACTTAGTTTGATTAGTTTTATACATTAATTGTTATATGCTTGAACAATTGCAACCCTTGAGAGAGAGAGACCGTTGGGATGACCTCCCAACAGTCATTTTATAGCTACATGACCTTACATCTCCCACTTGGTCATAAGGGATATTTTGTGTTTCTATGCTTGTTCTCAACTGAAACCTTGTATTGCTATTTCTTATCAATGGAGAGAAATTGAAAGAGTCACAAGCACACCATTCATACTTAAGGGCAACTCTTCTCCAATTCAAGGAGAATGGGCATGGTCATGTGGCCATAAGATGACTCTTGTAAGGTCATCCCAACAGTCACTTTCTCCCAAGGGTAGCAAATGTTCAAGCATATAACAATTAAAGTACAAAACTAATCAAACTAAGTTATAAGATAATAATGCACATTGAGATATAGTTATATGCTTGAATTGCAAAGAGATGTGTCTCTTGGGGTTGAAGAGATTTTTTCAGGGATGTATCCCAAACTTGAACCCTTTACATGATTATTATAAATGCAGTGTGTATGAGTATGAGAATATATTCTGAATTCAAATTCTCTGTGTGAGAGAATTATTGCAGAGTAAGAGGGTTGAGAAGTGTGAACTACCTTCTATGGTGATTTCGAGCATAACAGCGCATGCTTCAACTTGCCAAAATTTTGCATTTCATGTGCCTATCGAAATCGAGTGCGCTCGTTGTTGAGAAAATTGGCCAACTTAAAAAAAAAAAACAGACACAAAAAGAGAATTTAGCGAAGAAGGGTGAGTCGACATTGTATGTTTTGCATTATCAGAAATCATTGTTTGGGAAAACCCATTTATCAGGGTAAAAGTTTTCATAAACAGAGGGTTTGGGAGAAAGGTCACCCTTCTCGCTGTTTTTTCGAAAGAAAAAAAGGGTTAGTGGCTCCCTCTCTTTGTTTCAATCTCAGGATATAGAAGAAAACTCTGCTCTCTCTCTCTTTGCCAATCTTAGAGGAAGCGAAGCAAAGGGCCATTGTCCCTCTGATCTTCGTTGTGCAGCCACCAGCCAAATATCTCACCTCTCACCGAAACCCAAATAAAAAAAGGAAGAGGGTTTGGTTGCTGCCCTCTTTGCTCTCTCACCAGCTATTGATGGAATGGGCATCCGCCCTCTTGAGGGTTCGATTGCTGCCATCTTTGCTCTCTCATCAGAGATTGATGGAAGGGGCATCCACCCTCTTGAGGGTTCGGTTGCTGCCCTCTTCGCTCTCTCACTGAAGATCGATGGAAGAGGCATGTGCCCTCTCGCTAGAGAATGCCTGCAGTGGCGGAGGGGGCTGGGTCGTTGAGACAGATTCGCCCTCTCGCCAAACGAGAGAAAAAAAACACCCCTGGTTGTTCTCATCAAGCAACGAGAGAAGCCTGTAGCAGGAGGAAGCAGATCAGGTCATGCTGAAAATTAGAGTTTTTGCTCATGCTGACATTGTGGGCCATCCGATTTGCATTTTAAAAAGCTCAAAAGTCAACAAAACCACGTGGCATTCATCCAAAATGCAAACAGACGGCCACGATGTTCGCATGAGCAAAAACGCTCATTTTCAGCATGACCTGATCTGCTTCAGTAGTAGGAGGCTTTAGTGAGAGGTTATCATTACTGGTGGTTAGCCTCGATGTTCCCATGAGTCATGCATCCCATGATGTACCCAAGTCAAATTGGGTCACATGAGGTTGGATTTGATCCATATTCCAACAGTCCGGCCTTCGAACATTGTCCCCCCATCAAGGTCGAACACTGCACTTCTACATCAGAGTGACAGGCTGAAGCATCGAGTTATCTCCATTGGACACTTGTGGGCCAGCCTCTCCTTGAAAGGTGAACGGGCTTGAGGAGATGTGCCTAAAGAGACTCTGGACGTGAAGACTTTGCTTCCTGATGAATCGCCGATTGGGTGACCACAAAGGATCCGTCCTCCTTTTCCAACCTGATAATATACTTTCTATGATTGCGTTGGGAAACTTGGGCACGAAAGAAAGAGGAATTGCAAGCAGATTTTTGCCTCCAAAAGGATTCTCCATCATCTGCAACTTTTAGAGTTCATCCCTGAGTTGAATCTCCTTCTCTATCGCCCCAATGTACCCTACGTCTACCGCTGTTTGGAGCTCTTCTAATTGCTTAGAAATCTCCAAAATTGTCTTAGTGAGGCCTCCAACTGCTGTCTTGTTCCGCTTAAGTAGTTGCCTTTTGGTCTCCCTTAGACGGCCAAGCAATTTGAGCAGGAAGTAACCTTAGGTTGAGTATCGAATAAGCTGCTTTAGAACCATCAATTTGGGACCAAAAGTTGAAGAACTTAAATGATGCTCTTCGCTTCTGGGGTGAAGACAAGTAGATGGGCAAAGGCCATTATGATGAGAGAGCAACTTTGGGCAAAAATTCAAGTCGAATATTGGGAAAAATAGATAACCGCTCCGAATTGATGAAGTCCCTATCAATCTTACTAGCGCAAAAACCTTTTGTAACCTGATTGTTTTGCCAGGTGTATTGGTTGGTGTCATTCGATACTTCCAATAGGTCACATTGGGTGATAATATTGTTGAGAATTTCCATACCTGTCTTGTATTCATAAGATCTGCATCGTTCTAGCTAGCTGGGTTCGAATGGAGTACCGATCACCCATAATGGACCAAGGAATATCAGGCGGGTGGTTGACAAGAGCATGCCACAGCTCACGTCCTTGAATGTAGCAATTGGAGGCATAGATCCCTGTTAGCATCAACAGCTCCTGCTTGAAGTCCACTGCTACTGTCATGGATTGAGGAGTAACATGCATCACTTGGAGTTGAACTCTAATACGGTCCAACATAGATATTGGTCTCCAAAAGGAAGACAACATCAAGATGAGAATTCTTCATCTCTACTGGAGGTCTTCTGCGGGCTCAATCTTGGAACGTTCCAGGCGATAATCTTCATTTAGGATCAATATGAACCCCTATATTTGTTGGTCAAAATAAAAGATGCAAGTTATTATTCCAGATCTGTTTTTAAGTATAAAATAATATCTGAGCCTTATATATATATATATATATATATATATATATATATATATATATATATATATATATATATATAGAGAGAGAGAGAGAGAGAGAGAGAGAGAGAGAGAGAGAGAGAGAGAGAGAGAGATTGGGGGTCCTCCAATCATTCAAACTTGCAAGTTGCTGCCAAACTTATAAATGCATGAACTAGGTGACGTATGCTCTACAAAGGCATAGCTCTCTCTACGGTTGAGTGAGGATCTGGTTTCCATACAATCGAACTACTTTATTCACAATTGCAACTTTTGAAAAATCTGCCTTTTCTGACTGCTAGACATACACTTTTCATCTAGTACACGTAACTATATTCAATTTCATGTGGACTAGCTAGGAGGCGTGGCCTTCTAGAATGAGAGAAACCTGCCATCAAATTCATAGGACTATTAATTGATGATGATGCGCCGCTTCTCTCTATCAAGAGTATAGAAAGGTTGTACAAGGTTTATTTTAGTAAAAATTATATTTTGAATCACTGAATTACTAGAATATGAGAAATGGAAATATGAGAACTAATGTATATGAACCGTGATTTTCATGATTTTTTTGTTTTTTTCTCTATAGTTGTAAAAGTTTTGTCCTGGTGAGAGTGATTTATGTGTTTGACATTTTCAAGCATTAACTTTCTCATGTTTGCTTTTAAGTTGTGAATTTGCCATGTTATTAAAAAATGTGTCATGCCACTTCATGCCATTACTTTAAGGCATTCACAGCTATTAATTAATGCTTGCAAAACATTTATACACCCTCATGTAAAAAGTTTCGAGGCTTCAACATTCACATATGAAAATCACATGTTGCATTTTTCATGTTTGCAATGCCTCGTGAAAGTTTTAAAATGTGATTCAAAATCATAAGAAACCTATGATAGTTGTAAAATCACAAGTGTTGCAAACATGCCTCAAGTAGGGATGGCAGTGGACCGGGGTGGGGGTGGGGGACAGGGTCTCCACCCCTGCCCCGTTTCAAAATCCGAACCTTCATCCCTGCCTCCATCCCCGCACAGGGATGAACTTCAATCTCCACCCCCGCCTCCATCCCCATTTCATGTCCTTCATCCCCGGTCCAAACGGTGGCAAGGCGGGCCCCCGTTTCCCCTTAGTCTATAGTCATCCCTTAAAGGATTGGGGGCGGGGCTAGGCGGGCATTGAGACGGGGGCGAAGAAAAGCTTAAGTCCATTCCCGCATGGGGATAGATTTTAACCTTCATCCCCGTCTCCATCCCCGTTTCATGCCCTTCATCCCCGATCCAAACGGGGCGAGGCAGAGCGGATCCTAGTTGTCCCCCGGTCCACTGCCATCCCTAGTCTCCTAATTTTACACCAGGAAAGAGTGCACACCGCAGAAATGCATCAAAAGCAGAAAACCCTAACTTTCCGTGGCATGCAAAATAACCCATTTACTTGCATATATTGAAAAAGAAAGTGTCATGTATTTATCTGAGCTTTTGGTTTTGCATATTTTATAGTTTTAATTCTATTTACTTGCATTTTTGCTAAAATATTTATAAAAGCGAGTGAAATATAATACCAAACTTAAAATTTCTCACGAGAATTTGACAGCCACTTACTTATTGTCTTATCTATAGACTAAGTACAAGGAGGATGTTCTTTCCATTGATTGAGAAAATAAATATTGTGAATTTATTGAAAAATGTACGTTTTTTATCAGCAAACAGTAAAAACAAGTGTTTTTTCTTAAATAAAAGATTGACACTAGAAATCGACAGTCCGTTAATTACCGCTTAGAATTTTTGTCACTGTATTCAGATCATTTTCCACGGTGGGGATGGATCTTGCCCAGATCCAACGGCTGACAGATCCAGGTAATCACATTAAAAAACAGAACAATAATATCTTGCTTTAGTGTAGAGTTACAACTGTGCCAGTTACTCTTGTTTTGGAAACTGGTGGATTTGTGGGTGAATGTTAGGTCGGACTTAGGTTGGGTTCGGATGGGATATAAGGCAATTTGATTCGGAGCTACATTGAGACTATCTGATGGAGAGAAGCTTTGCGGAATCTAGATCCAATTAGGATACCTAATCCTAACCGGATACTAATTTACATGTAAAAAGGTCAGGTTTTGGCAAACCGAGTCAGATCCAGACTCCAACTTGGGTACTGATTTGAAAAATGCCATAACCAAATCCGTGTTGGTTATTAATTGATTTTTATTGATTCTCACTACATGGGCTCAGACTCAGTCACGTTTCCGATCCAAAGCTGGACCCGTTTACATCCCTACTGGTGAAACACAAAAGCTATGTCACAAAGACACGACGCGGGTTGCAATGACATGAGTTTTTTTAATTTTTTAATCAATACAAGATGATTTTTTGATGTTTTAATATTACAATTTGCATTTTTTATTAAAATAAAACCTTAAAACAATAAAAATGATAAAATAATATTAACTTTTTTTCTATACATGTTAGTGTCCCTGTCTACATGTCTGAGCGTGTTTGATAGTATCATTAAGGACACGCTACCAAAATGACGTGTCTTTGTGACATAGCATAGAAAGACCATCAACTGTTGATTTTTTTTTTTAAAGGTAAGCTGGGGTTTAGGCAGACCCCTGCCAGTTATACGACTATGCCATTGAGTTTTGAACCAGCAATGTCCCAACACAAGGTGACTTGCACTAGCTGCTCCTACCAGATAGCCCGATTACAATACATAAATTTTTATAAATCCTCAAAATTCGGTGGTGTACAATGTACAATATTTTTTAGATTCATAAAATTAAAGATTTTTGTTGAAAAAACATAATTTAAAAGATGATCTTTAGCATTTGAAACATGCTGAATACATCTAGGTCCGACGGTGTTTGAATGCAACCACTTATCCAGATGAACGGGGGAAGGTGGGACGATATTCTATTATAATTTCCTAGATTATCTCATTTATCTGGATAAATGGGTGCACCCAAACACACCCTTAGAGGTGACATGACCCAGAGCACTCCATCCATTTTTATGCTTGTGGAGTAATGTGAAGTGACACAATTGAGTGGGTTCCAGTTGAATTCAGCAATGGACATCAATACTCTTATTTGCATTTTTTTATATTTACACTGAGAAACTACCCCAGGATCAGAGACCTAGCCATGCTGGCAGCGTAGACCTCCGGGGTCTTATTCTTTAATTCTAACTGCAAAAGGGGCCACCCTGAGGAACGGGTCATACATAGGGATGGCAGTGGACCGGGGTGGGGCGGGGGACAAGGTCTCCACCCCCGCCCCGTCTCTAAAATGTAACCTTCATCCCCGGTCCACCCCCGTGGCGGGGGAGACTTTGGACCTCCACCCCCGCCCTGTCTCAAAATATGAATCCCCACCCCCGCCTCATCCCCGCCTCGTACCCGCCCCGCCCCCGCCTCGCCACTGCCCCCGCCACATCCCCACCCTATCCCTCTTCTCCCATCTCTCCTAGAAAACAAAGCCCACAAGAGAAAAACAGAAAACTCTACAATTACTTCAAAAAACACAAAACTGAACAAAACTCACTGAGAGTTGGCTTCCAAGCAGGAGAAAAACATCAAAACAAGTCCAAAACAATCAAATACAATATACAAGAACAAGAAGTAGTCATAACAAGCAACACCTATCTTCTTCAAAGCACAAGAAACCAAAAAAAACTGAAAGGAAAACAACCATCTTAAAGAGGAGTGGGAAAACAAAGGGTGGTGATGAGAAAACCACATTACCGCTTGAGAAACAAGCATTGAAGAGGCAGTTGGAAAGGAAACGAGAAGATGGGTGTCGTCCTTTAGGGCAAGGAGCGTCGGAAGCTGGTGGAGGCATGGAAGATACAATGATGAAAAGAAAAAGAAACCCTTGAAGCGAGATGTGAAAGAATTGGGGCGGTGAAGCAAGAGGAAGGCTCTACAAGGCTCTCAAATTCGATCCCTTTGTGGGATTTCCTCTTATGAGCCCTCTTCCCACACTCATTGGAAAAAATAATACTTTCGGAGGTCCCCCTTCCCTTTTGGTGTAATTGCAAAATGCCGCACACCTTATCAGATATTTACTATGGCACCGACTGGGGATGGGGCGGGGCTAGGCAGGAATCGGGGTGGGGCGGGGAAAAGTGTAAGTCCATCCCCGACCGGGGATGGATTTTAACCTTTGTCCCCGCCTCCATCCCCATTTCATACCCTTCATCCCCGGTCCAAACGGGGCGAGGCGGGGCGGGCTCCGCTTTTCCCCCCGGTCCACTGCCATCCCTAGCCCCAAGTATATGCAAAAGCACCTTTGGTTGATGTAGTCTTCTTTTGCTTTGCTGAACACAGTATATGAATGAACTCAATGAACAAAAATTTCACCAATGAAGAAAATAATATTTTTGCATCCAAACAACTTGATTGAAAATGTAATTCTTATTAAATAGATCATGTTGAACATTGGAGTTAAACCGAGCAAAAAAACCTAAAAATTATGAACGTTTACTAGATATAGCATTATGAGGAATAGTTGGCTTTTTCTCTCTCGTTCGTTTCTTTGTATATTTATAGCAAAAAAAAAATTCACTTTTACCTTGTTAAACTTAAATCACAAAAACCAATTTATTACATTTGAAAAAGTGCTTTTTTCAAAATAACCAATATACTCTACCTTGAAAGGTAGTTGAGATTTTTTTTTTCGTCTTCTTGAATCGTGCTTTAGTTATTTCAAGTTGAACACTGCTAACAATAATATAGCTAGTTCAAAGTTATATAAACCTATACACCTATGTGTGTGTTTACGCAGCGGCACTGCATGATAGCTATCCATCTTGGCGTTTCTCGTGATGGGTGTAGGGTCCATATCGAGAAATGTTGAGATGGATGGTCAGCATCAGTGGATCTGTTGCTGCTGCATAAAAAATTATATATACACACACACGAAAACCCGTATCATCGAATGGATTTTCGTCGAATGAGGCTCTGCCACACAGTTGCATGCCCAAAAAAAATCCCAAAAGGGTTTTTAGGTTCTCGACCTCCGGTAGAAACAAAAAAAAAACTTTAAAAAAATTTGCGTCTGAAGACTTAACTGTTATATATATATATATATATATATATATATCAGCGACAAACCAACAATCTCAACAGCCAAGCTTTAGAAGTGCATAAAGAATCTTGTTCTGCTTTGAGAAATTAGGTGAAAAAAAGAAAAAAAAAGGAGTTGAAGACTCACAAAAGGGAAGTATAGGTTCTTAGAACTCTTTCTGGACCCGCCGCTTACATCATCCTTTGATTCCCAACTTCACAAAGAGCAATGATATCCAACATCTTCAAACTTCATATTCCAAATGAAAATGACAATCACACCAAACATTGGACACATTAATTCCATTTTTTCTACTTCCTTGCTATTATTAATTTTGACAACCACTGAAATCAACAAACTAGATTCTAGAGCCTTTTTCTTCTTTTTTTCATTTCACTCTACATTTAGCACGGCCAGGATGTAGTTGACAACTCCACTATCATCACCCATTTTCAACTCCACTTCCATCATCCTTCTCTCTCACCTCTTCTCCAACCCTGACTTCCATACAACACTCTTATCATTTTCCAAACAAGAGAAAGGTGTCTACCAACCCAACCATTTTTTCCATCCGAGTTTAGGACCAACCCCAATACTTAGGGTGCTTTATGATGATGGGTTTGAAATTTGAGCCACATTGTAAGAATTTTATGGTAAGGACATGACGTTTACAGGTGGCCTTGAACGGTGCATTAGAGAGGAAAGAATCGTAACCATACGTTCTTCTAAAGAGATTGAGGATGAACGGTGGGCGAGAAGTCCCAGTGGCCCCCACAAATTGATTGGATGATTTGACATGTGAGTCACAACCACTCTGTCCGTTCTCTCTTCCCCCCTTTTTTTTTCTTCACGAGTCGACCGCACCGACAAGGCAACCCAAAGCTCGAAAGAAAAGGTCCGACCCTCAAGTCTCGCTCACTGAACCAAAAAGCCTCACCCATTTTTTCATCTACAACCCCAATCTCTCTCCCACAATTACCCAACACGCCATTCACCCTTGCAAGCCCAAGTGGGCTCCAGCTTCCAGGCGATGAAGTCGTAGTTCAGGACACAGTTCGACCATAGACCACTAGATCGGATAACGCTTAGCAGCAGGCTGTAATTATCTTTCTTTTGGTCGATCGAGCCGAGACGAGTTAGTCTCCAAGTTAACTTGTATGGACTCTTCTGTGCTCAATCATTCGTGCTTTGTGTTGATTTAATCGACTCTCACTTTTTCTTACAACCATTTGAGTGCTCTCAGTGGCCTGTTCGGGTTTTATTCTTTTTTTAATTTAGATGTCTCGCCAGGGGTTGAAAGGTGTCACGTTGATCGTGATCTTGCTTTTGTGCCTGCAGTTCATTGTTACTTCCTTGCCTAAATGGCAAGAGACTCGCACTCCGAGTATCAAACTACTCGCAACGTCTTTCAACTTGAAAAGACATAAACCGATCCACTCAACCAGGTGTAAGAAGCCTTTGTGAGTGCTTGTTTGGGTTTTCTTGAGCTAAGGAAATGCAATAAACTTGATCCAGTAGGTGCCTGGCTAGGCTTATATCAGTCAAAACAACCAAGTCTACGGAAGATGGGTTGAGCAAACTCAGGTTACTAATCTATAAAGACCGGGCCAACCATGGTTGAACTCACTCGGACCGAGCAGCGAAGGCCAGGTTTTAGTGGAGTAGTGGGTGCAAGGTCAGAGTAGTAATTTTGGTAGGTAGTCTCTCTCTCTCTCTCTTCTCTCTCTCTCTCTATATATATATATATATATAGAGAGAGAGAGAGAGAGAGAGAGAGAGAGAGAGAGAGAGAGAGAGAGTCAACCAATTGCGCGTCCCTGTTTCAAAAAAAAAAAGACTCCGTGCGGACTGTAGAGCACGCGCCGTCTCTCTCTCTGAAGCAGAAGAAGATGATGGGCAGAGTGTTGTTGTTGTTGGGCGTCTCTCTGCTTTACGGATGACGTGTGGTTGGGAGAGGGATGATGATGATGATGCACAGAGACGAGAGCCACCGGAGGGCCGCCGTAAAGGAGCCCGTCAACCTCTCTAGGGTCAACCCCGAGAGCAGCGGCGAGAGGGATGGCATCGCCGACGACGCGTCGGAGCACGGTCCGCAGCTCGCCTGGGACGACTGCAGGATCGACGACCAGTGGCTCATCGATCCCACCCTCCTCTACCTCGGCCCCAAGATCGGCGAGGGCGGCCACGCCAAGGTCTACGAGGGCCTGTGAGTCCCCTCTTCCTTCCCACTTTTATTATTGATTCTCGCATCTCTTTTTTCTGCTTCCCCCTTTCGTCTCCCTTTCTCTTATCTGTGGTTGTTTTCTTTTAGGTATAAGACGGCGAGCGTGGCTGTGAAGATCATACAGCCCGGTGGGGCGGCGGCCGAATCGGCCAGGCGGAGGGAGCGGTTTCTGAGAGAGGTTGCGATGCTTTCACGGGTTCAGCATGACAACTTGGTCACGGTATAAATCTGTTTGCTCTTTCATTTATTTCGCTGTACGAATTGCTCCGTTTGTTGCAGGAGGAGCATCGGTTTCGCTTTGTGGAAATCGGAATTGGAATCTCTGGTTGGTTTCTTGGTTTAATTGTAACACTTGAAGCTTTGATTATACACGGTTCTAGCTTAGAAGCTGCATACGTGTTCAAGAAAAAGTACGGGTTGTGATGCTTGTGTTTGTCAATTAAAGCTTGTTGCTACTTCCTTTTTTTCATATATACGAAACTAGAGCGGTTTTCTGTAGCGTTGTTGCTTTAATTATAGGGAACGGAACTCTAGTTGTACAGAATTTTAGTTTAGAGATTGCTTGCTTTCAACAATGATTATGGGTTTTGATGGCTGTGTTTGTCAATCAAAGATATCTGCTGGTCTGTTCATATATATGAAATGGACGCAGTTTCTTCCCTTTCGTATATGTCCTGCGTGATTGGAATTCCTGAGTCTTGGTGGTCTTGCTAAATTATGTAAAAGACTGACCTGCTTGTGCTTATTGGGAGGAAGAAAATGGTCACCAGGTTTGGCTATTCTAGTATAAAAATTGGTCGGATTTTTTGTATGTTTTAATTATTTTGTGTACAGAACAAATCCAAATTCTTGATGGTCCTGACTGTATCACAGGCTATATATTATAATCTTTTGACGGTGTTTTTGCAATCTTCCTGTTGATAATAGTTTTTATCAATCTTGTCTGTATCGTACCATATACGCATCAGTATCTCGATACGGGTGTGTATCGCATGCATCGTATGATACGATGTTGTGTCGTATGTATGATACGGTGCCTGCGAACTTAAAAATGGGCATAACCGTGCTTTTATTTTTTTGGGTTTTAAGGAGCTTTTGAATGGCCGAAACCCTCATTCGTATAGAACATACTGGAGAGCTTCTCACGTACCCTAGGAGCTGGCAGACCGTTTTAGAGGCCATTCTTTGCATCGGGGAGAGGGATTTCGTGATTTTTTTAAGAGTTCATCATTTTTTCACCCAAAAAAGTGGGTTAAGGTAAAAAAAAGTGCATTTTCACAATTTTTTCACTAAAGAAAAGGGGTCAAAAGCTACTCTCTAAAAAATTTAGTCTTAGGGCACTCAAGTAATGAGGCTCCGCACTCCTCCAACAAAGATGACATCACATGATCCGGCATGGCAATGGGACACTCAAGTAATGTATGGAAAGCGATTGAAAATCGAGTGCAGCTATTGCCATAATATTTGTGTTTATGTAATATGAAAGTACGAGTCTTGAGGCATGTTTTTAATTGCAAGATATTTAATATTTTGCATTGTTCTTGTGAGATAGTTGATGTTTGATGATGTCTTATGCAGCTCATAGAGACATAAATGCTTCATATGTGATTTTGTGGTTGTATTTTATGCATTTCATCATTGTTTTCTTTATTATGATTTTTTAGTTTTTTTCTATTTTTCTGATTTTTTAGATTTTTTTCAAAATTTATGATTTTTTTATAATACAATATGAACATATCTTATTTTGGGCCTGACCGATATGGGTTACGATATGATACTTACAACCTTGGTTTTTATTCATTCAAATGCATTTTTCAATCTTTCCCTTGTTTTCCCCTATGTTTTCATTCTTAATGCTATCCGGAATTCAGTTGAGCTCATGAAGGAAAAAACTGCCATCATATTCTGACACGATTAAGGTCTCTTTCAGGGCACCGGCTTCCACAGATTGGATTTTATGGTTCATGCATTCATGGTTCATGCATCACCTTTTGATAGGTCGAGTGTATGCAGTTCAGTGCATCTGGTATCTCATGCCAAGTCCATGTTCAAGTATGCTTTCAACATCCTTTCTGAATACCCAACCAACTAAGGCATCATCACATATTGGAAAGGGGTGTGCTAGATGAAGCCATGATTCCTAATTCATACTGTTAGTTTGCTGGAGGAGTTTCTTTCTTTTTTTTAAGGAGTAGACTGCTGGAAGAATTAGCTTTGCTAACTTAGGTTTGGATATTTTTTGAAAGAGAAAATTGGGATAGAAATACTGATTCTTCCTTGGCGGCAGTGAAGCCAAGAAGAGACAAAGACCCATGATACTGGGCAGGATGGATCTCCAGATCTGTGTGAATGCAGATAAATATTCGTAAACAACTTACTATCACACATGAATAAAGAATAACTGTGTTGTTTTTACTAACAGATGGGATATAGAGTACCACTTGTTACAATATACCCACTGTCAGGTAGAGCAACAAAAGAATGGCATGGAAAGGATATTACTCTCTATTGAGTACTATTGTACAACATGGAAATTCCATGTCAATATGTTCAGCAATATGGCAAAACTTTGCCAAGGGATGCTGGGTGATCACAATCCTAGGACATTAAACTCCACGCTGTATCACATGAATACGGCTGTGGATACATGGATATGACTATGTTTTGTGAAGTTTCTGATATGACTACGATATAAAATAATATAGGACAGGAGTCAAAATGGAATAGCCGTGTGACTTAGACTCCAGGTATATAGGGATTGCCTGGCTTGTTACAAATGCCCTTGCAAGGGTGCATGTCAGAAAGAAACCTTGGCAAAGTGGTGGAACTCTGTCCAGTCTGATCACTTTTCTAGCATTGCATGTGGTGCCAAAAGTCAGGGCTTAAAAAATGTAGATGTGCAGCGGGAAGAGAAAATGCTATTGTGTCAATAATTGTTATGTGATTGTGGTGTTTGACCAGTGGTTGAGCTATAGTTTCATCTCTTTGTATAAAATAATATAGGACAGGAGTCAAAATGGAATAGCCGTGTGACTCCAGGTATATAGGGATCGCCTGGCCCGTTAGAAATGCGCTTGCAAGGGTGCATGTCAGAAAGAAACCTTGGCAAAGTGGTGGAACTCTGTCCAGTATGATCACTTTTCTAGCATTTCATGTGGTGCCAGAAGTCGGGGCTTAAAAAATGTAGATGTGCAGCGGGAAGAGAAAATGCTATTGTGTCAATAATTGTTATGTGATTGTGGTGGTAGACCAGTGGTTGAGCTGTAGTTTCAATTCTTTGTTTTTTCTGTGCATCATTTAACAAGCTTTTGCATCTTACATTTCCAGCATACCAGAGAATGGAGAAAAAGGTGAAATCCAATTATGGTTCCAAAAGAGGCTCAGTCATCTAGGAAAATGTCAAAGCATAGCCTAAGCTTCAAGCAAGTAATGGAAGAGAAAGGCAAATATGTGGATGTCTATAGGCCACTATAATAGGCTGAATATATATATATATATATATATATATATATATATATATATATATATATATATATATATATATATATATATATATATATATATGACAAGGTTGCACCATTGTCCTATATGATGAAGATCAAGGTGAGAATGTCTAAAACAATCTCTTGCTTCAAGTGACCAAAATCAAGGTAAAAAAGACTTCAAAATCAGCAAGTAACATTAGAATGTAAGATTATATTGGGAGCATCATCACTCATTGCCCTTGCTATAGGCTCGTACACACGTTTACACAGACACATTGCCCCTATCGCTAACCAAACTCTGCATTCCAATCTTTTGACTGTAGCTAAACCAGCCCAAGCCCAGGAACTCTACTGTGATGTCCTTGTCTTTGGAGGAGGTATGTTGTGACAAAAATAGATCAATCTTGAAGTTCTGGATTAAGAGAATAGTTTTGGTTCCTTCTCTTGCCAATTTAGCAGGGGATAAACTTAAAATCAGAACTTGTGGTTTTATGGGACATAGTAGTTTTAATGCCCTCAAATTCTGGACAAAGAGAAACGATGAGTATGATGACCTAAAACAAGTATCAGGATCGTTCTACCATCTAGGCCACTGCGCTCTAGAACCAGACCAAGAGGGGTAATTTGAATATCTGACCTGTTTATTCAGATATTGAGATCTTGGATATGTATTCTTGCTGTAATGACCTAAGTTCCTTTTGGTGACTGGTGTTTTCTCCCTGTTAGTGTGATGATAGATTCCTCTTGAGTTCTCCTAAAGATAACATTTTCCACTTTAGGTTTTTTCATTAAGTTCTATCTAGCATGAACCAGTTTTAACATTCTGGGAGATCCAACATATTTTTGATGGGTATGAGATGACTGGCCTGCCTTGGTTAAATCAACAATTTAATGCTTGCTAGAAAGTAAGTTGCTCTCCTAAACCTTAGATTTGATGCTATGAGAGAGAATTTGAGATAAAAAAATATTGGTTGCCATTTGTTCACACTTCACAGCTAAGTGAACACATGAGCAAAGAAAACTAAGCTTCCTTATGTATAATAACAAACTGCATGGATGGCGACAGTAAGTTTTAAAATGTTGATACCAAAAAATTGTGACTAGAACACATGATTATCTTTTAAATGCTGGCTAAAATGATAATTTTCCTGATTTTTTTTCTTTTTGCATGTTAACCATTATTGATGTGTGAAAGGCAGAGAAAAAATATTTTAAGTATGATAGTTTGCCATGCCAATGTATTGTTATGATACCTTTGCTCTACGTGGTGCAAAATATTAACCTAAGCTTTACTATTCTGGATAATGTGCAATTATTACCACAACCTTAGCATATGTTCTTTCTTCTTTTACCCCATATTCAGCAGGGCTCCAGATTGTTCACATTACCGTGCTTTCCTGTGGTATTGCACTCCATATATTTTTGTGCATTTCTGCAATTTACGGTTGTCAATGAAGTGTATCCATGGTTTTAATCTTTGTGAAAAAAGATGTGTTATAATTGAACCCTTGAAATATTTATTAAGAATAAAGCTTCAATGGAGACAGAATTTTCTTTTGTAAGTCACTTATCAATAGAAATATATCTTGAACATGGAACTTTTTTTGGTTTTCTTGTAAACATTGATATGGTTGTTTGATGCTATAGTACTCTCTTGCTATCAGTTATTTTTTATTGAGTGAGTTTCCTAAAGAAGGCAAGTTAACAAAAGGTCAGATGTTGAATTTGGACTACTGATTTTGTTCACTGTCTTTGAAACAGTTTATCGGTGCTTGTTTTGAGACAAACATGGTGATCGTGACAGAGCTTTTACTTGGTGGTTCACTTCGAAAATACTTGAGATCCTTGCGTCCAGGGTACTTAGATTTACGTCTTTCAATCAGCTTTGCATTGGACATTGCTCGTGCAATGGAATGCTTGCACGCAAATGGGATCATCCACCGTGACCTGAAGCCTGGTACTAGATGTTAAGTGAATTTGCATGTGTTTCTGTGTTAGTCTTCCAATCCTTCTTATATTTGAAGATTTTTAACATGATATGCATCTGTGTGAGGTATTTGAACACGTGTGTGTGTGTGTGTGTGTGTGTGAAGATATCGTGGGTGAGTAGATGTTTGCACTGTCTGCAGCTGATGAACTTTGAGACGGAGAAGTCATCCTGTCATTGAGTCTAACCTATAGATTGTGGATGTGTAGTGCCTTTTTACACTCTCTGTAGTTGAAGCAGTTTGAGACAAAGAAGTGATCCTGTCACTGCTAGTTTAACATACAGGCATCCATAGGAAAATTCCTGTGTAGTTAAAAGCATGTCTAGACAACCTACATCTGGGTGCTAGCTGAGCACTTCTGAGAGGTGCTTTAAAAGAAAGTATTAACTTGTTTAGTTATGATGTTGGGAAAAAATTGAGTCATGATTTAGTAAGTTCTTGTGCACTTGTTTTTTATAATTGTAAAATAAAAATTAATTTAACTGTTGGGTTTCTAGGCTTGACACCTAATACTTTTGTCTAATGTTGCATAGTTTTTTTTTTGGGATTTGATACTCATTGCAAATGTAAAAAACAAACAATAGCCATGATAGTGACAGAAGTCAAGAGAATCCTTACTGTGAGACGAGCCATTTCTCATCATGATAGGTGTCAAGTGGAAGTGCAGTGATGTATGCAGCTGGAATCCTTGAAGAGTTTGTCAGCCTATGATGAGTTTGTAACATGATCTGATGACACAGTCTTTTCTTGCATGTTCTAGCTCCTACATGTATCCACTGGGAGATGTAAGATGGATGGGTGTCAGAAAAAACTGGGTATTTCGGTGGGATTGTGGGGAGCCAGCATGGAGGAACTGATAGTTATGCTATTTGTTCTTTGCTGTAGGTTCAGAGGTTAGGGTATCTCATGGGAGTACTATATGATGTTTAAATGAAGTTTGTGCTTTAGAAACTTTGTGATGATCATTTGCATCCCCATCAGTGGCGAGTACGTTCAACCTAAGAGAACACCCTTTGCCTCATGTTCTAACCTTTCCACAATAATGGATCAGGAAATAGTTAAAACTTTGTTTTGCACTTGTAATTAATTATGTGGGTTTATTTGGTGAACTAGGAGTTTCAAGTTCAAAATGAAGAAATTAAGACTTGAAATATATGAAAATCGAAAGTGTACTCATAAGAAGGTAACTACTCACTGTCTTACAAAATACATGTATGATGTTTGAGGAGATCCATCAGAGGGAAATATCTGTAATTGTTGGGAATTATGCTTGTAATGAAATGGTGGTCTTCAACAAATGCACGAATAACTCGCAAACAAGTGTCTATTGGAGACACTACAAGCATGACCCTTGAAAGGGTATAAAAGGAAGAACACTTGAAAAATAAATAATACTTTATTCATGAAGAAAATGCTTAAGAAGCATAGTAATTTACATTGAAGGGGTTCACCCCTATATACACAAAAAAGTGGAAGAGAGAGGAGAGCTCATTTTGAGCTCTCCAAAAGAGGCGTTGGACTGTAGTCCAACGTCTCTTATCATAGCTGTTGGACTACAGTCCAACAACATTTATTATAGCTGTTGGACTACAGTCCAACAACTATTTGCACAGTCAAGTTCCAACAGGAACTTGACTGGATCAAATATCTAGTTTCTATTTAACTAGATGCTAAAAAAGAAAATAAAGAAAAATAGAAAAAGAAAATAATAAAAGAAGATATAATAATATTAAATAATATATATATATATATATATATTACAGTTTACATTTTAACACTCCCCCTCAAACTTACGGTACAATGAGCGAAAGTTTGTCTAAGAGGAAGTGAAATCTGGGAGCAGCGAGATGCTTGGTGAAGAAGTCTGCTAATTGATATTCTGATGTAACATATGGCAGATCAATGGTTTCATGTAAGTATTCCTCTCTGACATAGTGACAGTCCATCTCAATGTGTTTAGTGCGCTCATGGAATGTCTGGTTGCTTGCAATGTAGATCGCACTTTTGTTGTCACAACACATCTTTGAAGCTTGCGTTGCTTTAGCTCTCATATCCGCTAGCAATCGTCTGAGCCAAACAACCTTCATAGTGGTGGTTGTTATGGCTCTGTATTCAGCTTCGGTGGAGGAAAGAGAAACTTTTTGTTGCTTTTTGCACTTCCACGAAATTAAGGCTTCACCTAGGAACACACAAAAACTAGTAGTTGAATGTCTATTATTGGGATCGCCTCCCCAGTCAGCATCAATATATGCAATTAAATTTAATGAAGATAAAGCAGACAAGAAAAGTCCTCGTGAAAGAAAGGATTTTAAGTATCTAATAATACGCAAAATTGCTCCCATATGCATGGAGGTGGGAGCATGCTGAAACTGACTGACTGTATGAACCGCATGAGTTATATCTGGCCTAGTAATGGAAAGATAAAAAAGAGCTCCAACAAGCTGTCTATAAGGAGTAGGATCATCAAGAAGTTCTCCATCATCAATTTTCATTTTAACATTGACAACTTCTGGAGTGTCTACTTTCTTATCATCTGTAATTTCAGACCTGGAAACGATATCAAGAGCAAATTTAGATTGAGATATCAAATACCCTCGAGGGGAATAAGCAACTTCAATGCCTAAAAAATATCTTAATAAACCTAAGTCAGTCATTTCAAAGTGAGTTTTAAGAAGAGATTTGATATTTGCAACTCCCTGTTTGTCGCCTCCGGTGATGATCATATCGTCCACATAGAGAAGAAGAATAATGATGCCTGCATCAGATTTCTTAACAAACAAAGCAGTGTCAGTTAAACAAGGTTGAAAACCAATATCAAGCATAACATGACTAAATCGGTCATACCAGGCTTTTGGAGCCTGTTTAAGACCATAAAGAGCTTTTTCTAGACGAAGAGCTTTACCCTTAGGGATACTAATACCAGGTGGGGCTTCCATGTATACTTTTTCAACGAGATTCTCATTCATGAAAGCATTTTTGACATCTAATTGAAAGATAGGTCATGTTCTAATGGAGGCCAAGGCTATTAAAGTTCTAACAGTGGTCATACGTGCCACAGGAGCAAATGTTTCTTCATAATCGATGCCATACTCTTGGGCATATCCTTTTGCTACTAAACGGGCCTTATATCTTTCCAGGGTCCCATCACTTTTGGTTTTGACTTTGTATACCCATCTACAGCCTATAGGTTTCTTATCTGGAAGGATATCTTGGATCGTCCAAGTATTGGCCTTTTCTAGTGCATCCAATTCTATTTTCATGGCTTCTATCCATTCTATATGATTTTTGGCTTGAGAATAGGATGATGGTTCAACATATGATTGTATTAATGTAATGGCGGCCCTATACGTGGGTGAAAAAGATTCATAAGACACAATTTTTTCTGGAGGTCTGGAGATTTTAGACATTCTTCTAGGTGAGACTTTAGAGTATTTTTGTAATGCACATGGAAGATTTTGCTCTCTACGTCTTGAATATTGTAGACTAACATCCCTATGGATTTGCTCTTCATTATCATCATTTTCAACAACAATAGGACTTTGATCATTGTCAAGGTCACATCCAACATCACATTCATTGGATTTTGAAGTTGGATCAATTAAAAACGAGTATTCAGTGGCATCCTTGGATTTTCAAATTCAAAGAAGCTTTCTTTTTCCAAAAAAGATACATTTCTTGACACATATAATTTGTTATTTTGAAAATCGAAACACCTGTAGCCTTTTTTATTATCAGCATATCCTAAAAAGGCACATGTGATTGCACGAGGAGAGAGTTTGTCATTTTTGTTGGTGAAAACAAAACATTTGCATCCAAAGACTCTTAATCTAGAATAATCTGGAGCTAAATTAACAAGCTTTTCTATTGGAGTTGTATTCTTTAATGAGGAAGATGGCATCCTATTAATGAGGTAGGTGGCGGTTAGGACCGCTTCAGCCCAAAAACTTTTTGGAACTTGATTTGCAATTAGCAATATCCTAGTAGTTTCCATAATGTGCCGATGTTTGCGTTCGGCTAGGCCATTCTGCTGTGGAGTGTGTGGACATGATCTTTGATGTGTAATACCATGTAAATTGAGATAGTCTTTAAATTCGTTGGACATAAACTCTCCCCCTGAATCAGTGCGAAAAACAAAAATATCATTTTGAAATTTATTTTTAACCATTTTATGAAATATTTGGAAGTTAGCAAAGATATCACATTTATGTTTAAGAAAATAAATCCAAGTATGTCTAGAAAAGTCATCAACAAAAATGATATAATATGTATAACCACCTTTGGAAATAACTGGTGCGGGGCCCCAAACATCCGAATATATTAACTCAAGTGGTCGTGAGGAAACAAAAGTTCTACTAAGAAATGGTAACCTTTTCATTTTGCCAAGAATGCAGTCTTTACAAGAAAAATTTTCAGAATTACAAAATTTTTTCAAACTTGGAAAATATTGAATTTTAGACATATGAGGATGGCCAAGTCTTTTGTGCCATAAATCCAATTTTAATTTCTGAATATTATAAGAAAATGCATTCTTGGGTAATTCCAAAAAGTCCATATAATAGAGTCCTCCTTCTCTATGGCCTTTCCCAATCAGCTTCCCTGACTGGCGATCCTGTACCCAACAAGCATGAGAAGAGAAGGATATATTACATCCATAATCAGATATTTGCGAGACAGATAAGAGATTCAAATTAAGTTTAGGGATATATTTAACTTCTGGGATAAATTTTTTTTTGGATTTTTGAAGATTTTCAAAACATCCTATTCCTTTTACTTCAAGAGATGTGCCATCGGTTGTAAAAACCTTTGACACACTTGAGTTATTTTTAAGACATTCGGATAGATTATTAACATTTGGGGTCATGTGAAAAGAAGCATCAGAATCTAAAAGCCAAGGAAAGTTACCTGGACTGGAGAAAGATGCAACTGCCGCTCCAGTTGAGGCTTCGGTTGAGGAGGATACCCCTTTGAGAAGAGGTTGAAGGATTTCCATCAGTTGAGCCATAGACACAGGTGCATCTTGATCTTTTGACTCGGATTCAACAGATGCAACTCTTTTTTCTTCTCTTCTTTTTAACTTTGGACATTGAGGCCTATAGTGCCCCGGTTCATGACAATGATGACAAATAACTTTTCTTTTATTAAAGTCGCCGTTTTGCCTTCCAAAATGAGGCGGCTTGTAAGTACGAGTATGATTCTTCGGTCTAGATACAGCTAAAACTGAGTCATCATCAACTTTTGGAGTACTTTTTCTAAGTCTATTTTCTTCCATAGTGAGCTCTTCTATAGTATCAACAATAGAAAGAATTTTTCCACGATGTAATAGGGCCGATTTGGTGGATTCAAACTCCGGCCTTAGACCATTCACAAATTGATAGAAATGTTTCATATCGAGTTGCTTTTGGCGAAGCTCGATATCTTCGACACAATGCCATTTGGGCTCAAGAAGAGTCAACTCTTCCCAAAGTTCGGACAACTCATTATAATATTCTCGAATAGTTTTATCTTTTTGAGTCATTGTTCGAACTTTGTCTTGTAAATTACATACATGTGCAATATCTTTAAGGGAATACATGTTTTTGAGGTATTCCCAAGCCTTATCGGCATGCTCAAACTTAGCTAGACTAGAGCATTTTTTAATGTCTATGCTATTGATGAGCCATGACATAATTTTTGCATGCCCTATCCTCCACTCTTTCCATTTCTTTTCATAAGTGGCTAACGCCTTACTCTTCTTTTCTTCCGTTAGAGGAACCTCTTTATCACCCTCTTTCTTGGTAAGAGATAGTTTAGGTTCCAAATCGGAACCATCCATTATACCCCATAAACCTTTTCCCCAAATGTAGTGCTTCATAATCGAAGCCCACATTACATAGTTAGTATCATTTAGCTTCATAGGAATGATGGTGATCTTATTATTGTCATCCATCTTTTACAAGGGTAAGAGAGGAATAAATAGGAGGAGAGAGATAGAGAAAAAAAAATACAAAGAAAAGAAAAAGAGTAGACAAGGGAATAAGAGAGGATACAAAACCAAAATTTTTTGTAGCACAAGTTCGCCTTTCTTCAAACAAATCTTCTTGAGCCAAGAACAAGGTGATGAAACACTTTTTGTAAATGTGGCACGGAAATCGAGGCGAAAGCACTTCAAGATCTAAGGATTTCGTAGCTTTGATACCATGTAATGAAATGGTGGCCTTCAACAAATGCACGAATAACTCACAAACAAGTGTCTATTGGAGACACTACAAGCATGACCCTTGAAAGAGTATAAAAGGAAGAACACTTGAAAAATAAATAATACTTTATTCATGAACAAAATGCTTAAGAAGCATAGTAATTTACATTGAAGGGGTTCACCCCTATATATACAAAAAAGTGGAAGAGAGAGGTTGAGCTCTCCAAAAGAGACGTTGGACTGTAGTCCGTCTCTTATTATAGCTGTTGGACTACAGTCCAACAGCTATTTGCACAGTCAAGTTCCAGATCAAATATCTAGTTTCTATTGAACTAGATGCTAAAAAAGAAAATAAAGAAAAATAGAAAAAGAAAATAATAAAAGAAAATATAATAATATAAAATTATATATATATATATATATTACAGTTTACATTTTAACAATGCTGCTTTTAAATGGGAGGTGACTGGTTCAAATCCCATTCTCTCTTGTGGAACCAGAAAATGTAGCACAGCTTCCCCATGATTTATTCTAGTTGCTCTCGATCTCTAAATAGAAGTATCCAAAAAGGTCCAAAATATAAACCTATCATGAATATTCTGCATTAACCACTTCAGAAAGCATCATGGGATGGTTATAAAAGTTAGGGCCTATGGAAAGCACTTAGCTGAGACAGGGGAAAGATCAAAGAACTGTTTCTCCAGACATCTCAGTCAAATAATAAACTGAATACCTTACACGCGGAAAGCAATGACTAACTGATAACACTATATTCCATTATGTAAGCTTTGTCAAAATGAAATTTGTCTAATGAGAAGGTTAGGGGCCTCACTTCTACACAAAAGGAAAAGCTTGATCAGGCATTTGTATGGTAGGCCTACAGTATGCTGGTGTATAATTTTGAAAGCTTTCCTCCAAGTTTTTTCCAATGAGACCATGACTCCAGCTCCAGCCTTTGACCTGGACAAAGTCACCACGTTTCATGGGACCTTGAAACCAAGGTAAAAGCTGGTAGCAGTTTTTTTTATTGCATTTCAGGTAAAATGAGTGCATCTTTATGGTTTGTGGGAGGGTGTGTTAGGGCGTGGATGATACTGACAAAAATTAAAGTTTGAATTGTCAAGGATGAGGCTGAGATTAAAAAATAAGAGAATTTGGATGAGGGAGAGAGGTCTACAATTGGGATAAGAGACTAATCAAGCTTTCATAAAATGGGCTATGTTGATGTGGGATTGATCAAAGACATACAGGGAAAGAGAGACGAAATGGTAGTGCAAGAGAATGCTTGTAGTGTCACATGATGTGGAGAAAGGACCATGTGGTGAAAGGGCAGTATAATTGGTCTATTGCATGGCTAATGTCAGGGTTCTATGTTGGGGGTAGTAGTAGACCTTGGTGGTGATCATTTGTCCACCTGGTAGAATGATGTCACTGAGGTGGGAAACATGGGCATCTTGCCTTTGAAACATTATCCTACATATTGCTATAAATCAGATATGATGCCACGGTTTGAGTCTGACCTAAAAGATTCTGTTGCATAAACCAAATATAGCAGGTGTTTGTGTTTGTCTCAAAGATCTCAAGTCATGTTGTTGGGGACCTGGGGTTGTAGTTCCCACTGTCACTTTGTTTAGTGTTCCAGATGTGAAGGATTTAAAAACCTTTGTAAGTTTCTGCTTGACAACTGGTATATTTACGTTCATTGGCTGCTTTATGTTCCTTTCCTTGTCTGTTGTGATTGTAGGACTGTTCTTGTTTCACCTTGTTTTTTTTCCACCTCCAACCTGACATCTGATTCCTGATTGCTTCAGATAATCTACTTCTGACCCAGGATCAGAAAAAGGTCAAGCTGGCTGACTTTGGATTGGCGAGAGAAGAGACACTGACTGAAATGATGACTGCTGAAACTGGTACATACCGATGGATGGCTCCTGAGGTACCTCTTGTTGTCTTGTTGGAGCATTTTGCTCTTTCATCATACACTATGCTTATTTGCCTTAGGTTTGACTTTGCAGCTGTACAGCACTGTCACACTTCGTCGAGGGGATAAGAAGCATTATGATCATAAGGTTGATGTATATAGTTTCTCTATAGTTTTGTGGGAATTGCTAACCAACCTCTCACCCTTTGAGGGCATGTCCAACCTTCAGGCTGCATATGCTGCAGCATTCAAGGTGCTATTCTCCCCAGTTCCTAGTCATTGTTTTGTTTGTTTGTTTGGCATCATTATTGATTTTCAACTCTTGATTCTTCTGTAGAAAGTCAGGCCCGATGTCGAAAACCTCCCAAAAGAACTTGTTGCCATCTTGGAGTGCTGTTGGGCAGAGGATCCAAACAGTCGCCCAGAGTTTCATCAGATCATTCAGATGCTATGTAACTTCTGCTCATCTCTCTCTCCTTTGGAGACCACGACTCCAATGCCTCCACCCGTCATGGAGCTTGGGCAGAGCAGTTATGTGCCTACAGACTCTCCTGGTACGCGCCATCTGATGGACAAATCACAAGAGAACAAGAGCATTCAGAGGCCCTCTCGGTTTTTTGGGTGCTTTAATGAGTGCTTTTCGTAGCTGGCAGGGGACTATGAAGGTTCCAATTTTTTTTGTTACAGCCAAATTTTGCCTGGATCAACTTTCAAAGGTATATGGTTTGAGTCGTTGAGGCAGATACTGGCTGTGGTTGCTACTGAACAAGATCCAGAGAAAGCTTTGGGCAGTCTTCAGTGAATATATCTGAATTACACTACATTGTACAGAGGGGAAAGTGAGACTGGAGATGATTCTTTTGTAAGTTGAGAAGAAGCTTGATCGAGGGATACAAGTCCAGTTGTCATGGTTGAAGCTTTAACCTGTCATGCTTTAGCCTCTCTGATTTTACTTTTCTACAGTTGTAATGACCAGACTTTGTCACCCATAAAAGAAAAGAGGGAAAGAAATCAGGTGAATTCACTAAAAGCAAAAATGTCATCTTATTGCTTGATACTCTCCCAAGCCTAGTCTCAGAGGCAACAATGTGCTGCCGAGGTTCGGCTGAGAATCAAAAGCTAGTCCTTTTGATTTTGGTTGTGCTTACTGATGTGCAGCTTGGCCATATGATAGACAAAGTTTCTTGAGCATGCGACAGGTAATGGTCTTGACTCTTGATAATGAGCTGGGATTTAACTTTAAGCTCCCTATTTTCATTGATATAACATTAGTTGCACTATTTACAAATAACATCTGACATATTCGGGTGCCGATGTGGAGGTTTGTCCTTCCTGGATATGATATCCGTATCCTATTCACAAAAGCAATAGTACTTCGCCTAGATGTCATCTGCGGGACTGATAATTTTGGAAGTGCGTGTTTCCCCTCTAAAGGCGATGAAATAACTTGTCCACAATTGTAGGGTAGAAACAGGATCTTTTAGTTTTCTGATCTTCAATCACCCTTCCTAATTCACAAAAGGGCATCATCCAAAGGAGGCCATAGGCCCATCTATCTTCCTTTCTAGTTGATTTGTGCCATGGATTGAAGCACTGTTGTTGCGTCTTGTGGGTTCTTTTGCCATTGTTTAAAATGTTGAGAATGTGATTGTAAAACTTCTTTCTGGCTCTTATTATATATATCATGACTCATCTTCATGTGATGTGGTGGGCCCAGCTATACACATGCTTCCAACTACTCAGGGTCAACTGGCCCGAGGATGGGGTCCATCCAAGCGACATGTGCATATGACTTTAAAAATAACAAGTGTTACGTAAGCCTGCCTGGTGGAAGTGGATTTAAATCAGTGCATATTTCATGTATCTTAAGCAGCAGTGGGTCGATAGCAAAGCGATACCAAAGTCTTTGGCATATGAGTGTCCAAGCCAACGAGAGTTAAGTGCGTCACCTTTTTGTGATGAGTGTATGAGCAATTGAAGGTCGTAAAACTAGTTATGCTTTAGAATAATCACGGATATTGGACTGAGCATCGAGTTTTTGAGATACATCAAACGAGAGGTATATTGTATTTTAAGACCTGGAAGCCTGCAAAACGTAGAGTTCGCCCTATAGAGAACCTTATGATAAAATAAAGAATGTCTTTTAACCCTCAATTGAAACTAGTATGACGTAGTGAAACTCTTTAGCCAAGAGAAATTATTGTCGTTCAACATATTGTGGTGTGTTGTGTTCCAATCAAACTGCCACGAATTGACTCTTAAGAGACGATATAGAGAACTTGAAACATTCGTACAAATGATATCAATAGATACCAAAATAGCAAAGAAACTGCGAACCAATACGATTGGTGTTTTGATAGCGATTTTTGATGATGTTTAAAACTAACAAGAAGACTTTGATAACAACTTGGGGCAGCTTTGAGACTAGTTTGATAAGCTCTAATACTAGTTATGGTATGCTTTAATACTAGTTATGATATACTTTGACACCAGTTGACACGACCTTATTTTTTGCACTTTCTATCTCACGCAAAGATGGAGTTTGATGAGTTGTTTAGATCATGCAATACACAACTTGCCTTAGAGGCAAGAAGTTACGTAAGCCTGACGAAAGCGGATTTGAGGTAGTGCATATCACATGCATGCTAAGCATGCAAAATTATCTTAAGCAACAGTGTCGAATAGGTCAGTAGTGGGGTGATACCAAAGTCTTTGTCGTATGAGCATCTAAGCCAACGTGGGACGGGTGTGTCATCTTTCTATGACGATTACATGAGCAATCGAGGGTTATAGATTCAACTACACATCCAAATAAGTATCATGAACATTGAAGTGAGTATCAAATTTCTAAGACACACCAAATGAGAAACATATTGTATTTTGAGACCTGCGGGCCCTGCAGAGCATAGAGCGTGCTTCACAGGGAACCCTCCGCTATGATGTAGAAGGTCTTTCGACCCTCATGCGAAGACAATTGCTAGTATGACGTAGTGAAACTCCCTAGCCAAGAGAAATCATCATCGCTCGACATGCACTCGTTGATCTCCTCGCATGGGTGCGAGGTTGGGTGATAAGAGCGAGCCTCGTGCATGCCTTAGATGCCCATGAAAAATTTTCATACTCGTGAGCACACCCCATGCACTCCAATGTGGTACTCACGAGATATAAAGATTGTGACGTTGATGCATCAATGCAAGTCAAGAGAAAGATCCCCTATATAGGTGTTATGGGCGTTGACCCCCCAGTAGGAGAAAACCCTAATACCATTTGAAAACTCGATGCCTTTGTCCTCAATGGTGTTCTTGAACGCAAACTTTGTATTTCACTGAAATGATCATACTATGGTCTTCACCATGTATGGATGTGTCAACGAGATTTCAATCTTGGCTCAAAGTTTTTCAATGTGCATGGAGATACGCAGTTTTTGAAGTTTAGGCGAGCCCGCATAGTCACCGATATGACACTTGCAGATGAAGTATCTTCGTTTTGACTTCATGAACGTGTTTTCCACATATGGTTATACAAGAGAATACTCGATCGTGACACATGAAATCCGCCTAAAAGGCCTATGTTTGCATACGTGAAGTTAAGATAGGTCGCAGGTCGCATAGCACCTCTGAAACATGTCACATGGTCGCGGGTGGCTGGAGAGACCTCTCGTGGCATGGAGCATGGAGTTGAGCCAATGCACGTGACATGTAATGCGCACACTAATGCTTGCTTGTAGAGTTGCTTAAGAGCAATGTTGTGTTGCCTCATATCGTCATCGCATGTCATAGGTAAGGCATGAGCTTTCCACTTAACAACACGCGTGTCACCATAAGCTCCACCACAATGCACACACATGCACCACTTTTGACCGGTGATGAATAAAGTTTGGCATAATATGCTACCCAGTTGTGCCTAACCTGTTGCTTCATAGCTTATTAAGGACAACAAAACACTCCTTGAAATGGAAACCAATGTCACCATCTTTGGTTGCATATCTCAAAGCTAGTGATATACATAGCTTGATTAACCGATTTCACTAGGAGTTTGGTTCTATTTTTTACTTTTCCAATGGCTATAATCTTCCAAAGTTTAATCAAAATCGAAAAAACAACGTGGAGGATATGCTCTCATGGAAGAAATGCTCGTAGGATTTTTCGCCCAAATGAATGTACAAAATGTCTATAATCAGTTCTAAATGTAAATGAATGTCTTGTAATTTCTTTAGAAATGTGCAGAAGGTTCTAGAGAAGTCCTGTAGGGCACACTTTGTGCAACTATTGGAGCTCCCAAGTTCCTAGGCAAGAAAGAATGAAAATGCATTGTTGCTTAGAAGGCCATAATTGCTTAATGGCTTGTGCTAGCTTTGCAAACATCAGTGTTCCCAAAATAGTCAAACTATTTAGAAATTCTCAAGATTGAATATCAACTAGTTTAAATGGCAGGAAAATAAAAAGTCACAGTTGATCAAATTAGTTCAATGAGCCTTCTCCTGGAGTAACAAAATCCTTTAAGGGTGCAATTGATTGCCCTAGAGATCCCTGGATCATCTCGTGACTCGATCTGGCATGGGGCTCACATCAGATCTGATCCTCAGGCAAACAAGTGATCTCAGATTCAAGGATCTGATATCCTTGAAACCTTGGTTTTCTGGTCCTGTTGTATTGCAGATCTAGTGATAGAGATCCAAGGGTCTTAGGTCCCTAGGATCGGTGACTACGTCGAGTATAGATCAAAGGCAATCAAATGCACCCTACCCTAATGGTATCTAAATAAAATAGCCAGGATGATAACACAAGTCTTTTGTTAAGAAGATCTTTTTTGAATCCAACTCTTCAAAAGCTTCTTTTAATATAGCTATATAAGATTAAAGTGTTGAGAAAAATTGTGTGGGCGTACATATGTTCAATCATATGTTATTGGTTGTCTAAGGTTAAGGCCCGTATTATGTGATCTCATATGGTTGGGTCATGTGATATCTCATATGGCATGATCTTATTATGTGAAGAGACCTCTTATGCCTTTATCTGTCAATTTCTAATTTTATGATGGGCTAAATTGAAAATAGACCCTAAGGTGGTTACAATTAAGTTATGGTCCCCAAACCATATATATTGGTTATTCTTTGAGGCTCCTCATCAACATAAAGGGAAAACTATCTCTCTCTCATTAGGTTTAGAGAAGAGCAAGACTACGTATAGAGGTTCTGAAAGATCATACCTATCACAAATCTACGAGAGCACCAATGGATTCAGGTACGCTTTCGCATCAAGATTTGGTTTCTGTTCTTTTCAATGATTTAGCGCGAACAAGATTAACGATTTATTTAGTTTTTTGATGGATTCAAAATCCAACAATTGGTATCAGAGCAACTTGTTCATGTTGAATCGTTGAAAAATTCAATTTTATTGAATGTATATTGTCTTTTTTTCATTGGTGGTGACGAACATTTATGATCAGTGTCAGGGCGCGGGCGAAAGAGGACCAATCGGCCCTTCTCACGTTGTTCGGATGTACCTGAATGCAGGGATGGTCGATCGACTCTCTCTCTCTCTCTTTAGGATACCAGATCATTGTCGACCGAAATAGGGGTTTGCCCCTATTTGATTTTGTCAGACAAGAAGGGCAGGCAAATCCTTCCCCTTTCGGTTAGCCAAACCCCTTTAGTGGACCAGACGGGAAGGGTTGACCTTTCTGTAGATAGGACGGGAGGGTCATTCGACCCTCCCCCCATTTTTCCTTTGCTTGCCAGACAACAGGAGGCATCGTCACCCGCTTGATTCATCGGGCGACAGACGATCACGACTATCCGGCGATGGAGGGTATTTGCTGGTCCAATCACCGGACGATGGGCAACAGTTCTCGCCTACTCAAAATGCCGGACGTGTGCTTGCATGCTTAGATTGTTGGACGACGGCAGGGCGAACACCCATTCAAACATGAGTTTATCGGCATCCGGGGTCAATTTTTACCATCGTCGGACACACTTGGCTCACCGACATTAAAGGGGCTGGTTTCGAACATAACTGAAGGCACTCGATTCACCATCCAAGGCCATATTCTAGTGTCATCGAGTTGTTTTTGGGCCCTCCACCGACGTTTTTCTTTGGGTTTGGTCGTTCATCGGCATCCGGGCCAGATTCCACCATTATCGGCATCTTTCGAGGGCCGACGGCAGTTGCGGTCGGGTTTAGCCCTCCGTCGACAAGTATCAACATCCAAATCGATCGTACGTTGACAGGATTTAGCGTCGGGCTCGACCTTCAAAAGCTTCAGTCAACCGGTGACCCAAGGTCGATTTGTGAGTCAGCCGATGTTTCATCCAAGGTCGATTCAGCCATTTGATGAGAGATGTCTCAGTTTACACCCGCTCACTCAGGTTGCATAGGTTGGTTCAACCACTATGCACAGGACCGGTTTAGTCCTGTGTTTCTCTAGGTACTAGCCTCACCAGTGACCTGAGCTAGGTTTTGCACCCAGTCGGAGGTCGAACTCGCTTGAGTCACATTCAGGGGTGGGGGCCTGCTGACCCAGTTCAGTCCCATTCGATTGTGGGGTTGAACCATGTCAGGAGGTGCTCTGTGCAGGTCGGGCCTGGTTAGACCTGACCCAATAGCACGGGCTCACACTCGGTTGTAGTATTGTTGGGTTTGACCCAAGCCAGGTCAGACCAATTCTGACCCGCAGATGGGTCCAACCCGATTCGATGGGCTAAACCCGTGCACAAGCCTTAATAAAGGAAAAAAATTTATGAGGACTTTATTATTCAGGGTTATTTGGTGTGCTTTATGTGTCTCTTTAGAGGGCCATCTTCTATTATTTTTTCAGCCCTATACAGATTATAATTGTGTTTTCTTTTTGTTCATATGCATGTATTGACGTATTTGAACATTGGTATTCTTTTCAGAATATGGGTCCAATATTCTAATCAAGTTAATTGAAATAATATGTTACCAAAGTAACATCTCTTGTGTAGATTGACTTGTTTAGAATATTGTGATTATTATATGTTTGAGGTTCATGCAAATAGTGATCCACCCAAAGGAATATTACTATTTGTCTAAACTCAAATATATATATTTTGGTAATAAATATGGGACAATTGTACGGTTTTTCATGTGAATAATGAGTCTATCCAAAGAAAGGCTCATTGTTTGACAAGATTAATTGTTCATGTTTGATTACTGTATTGAGAGTACCATTTACAGGTTGATATTTCTGTCCAAAGTCTAAATGTCAATGTTGTGCTGGGTATCTTCTGATGAGGTTAACCATAGTTTAAATATGTAATTTTATGTTAATACATATGAAAATGTATGTTAATCATGAGCTTGCTTTATTCTTGATTCAGTTAATACTTCTGCTTCTACGATATCTGCAGACATAAATTTGATCTCTGTTTTGAGTAGTTCTAATTTTAAAAACTGAAAAGAGAACATTATGATTGTTCTCAGATGCATAGATTTGGATCTTGCACTACGAGAAGATCAACCACCCGCTCTTACAGATAGGAGTTCTACTGAGGATAAAATAAACTTTGAGCGGTGTGATCGATCTAATCGCATGAGTCTTATGATCATGAAATATGCAATTCTCAAATCCTTAAGGGCCACTATGTTCGAAGAGGTTAATGCCAAAGAGTTCCTTGAGAAAATTGAAAAGCATTTTTCTAAAAATGAAAAGGTTGAGACAAACACTCTTCTTTCGAGCTTTGTTTTAATGAGGTATAAAGAAAAATAAAACATTAGGGAGTATATTATAGAAATGTCTCATCTTACTTCGAAACTAAAGGCACTAAAGTTAGAGTTCTCTGAGGACTTACTCATGAACTTAGTTTTGATATCTCTTCCTGCACAATACAACTAGTTTAAGGTCAGTTATAACTACCAGAAGGATAAATGAACTCTTAATGAACTTATTTCTTACTGTGTGCAAGAAGAAGAAAGGATGAAGAAAGAAAAGACAAAAAGTGCTTATTTGACAGTAGCCTCTAAGGACAAATTTAAGAAAAAAAATGAATAAGGAAGCTACAGTGGACCCTCATTTGGCAGTAGCCTCTAAGGTACAAAAAAAAAATTAACAAATAAGAATTCTGTTTTATTATGGTACAAGTGCTTAGGTCATATTTCTAAACAAAGAATTGAAAAGCTTGTGACAAGTGAAATTCTTGATTCCCTTGATTTCACTGACTTTCAGTTTTATGTTGAATGTATAAAAAGAAAATGAACAAACATAAAAAAATTAGGTGCCGAAAGAAAAATAGATGTCTTAGAACTAATTTATACAGATATTTGTGGGTCATTCCCTATGACTTCTTATAATGGTTAACAATATTTTATTATATTCATAGACGACTATTCTCGTTATGGGTACCTATATTTAATTCATAAAAATTCTCAGTCCCTGGATGTGTTCAAATCATTTAAAGTTGAAATTGAAAATCAACTTGGCAAAAGTATTAAGGTCGTCAGATCTAACCGTAGTGATGAGTATTATGGTAGATATGATGGATCAGGTGAACAACGTCCAGGGCCCTTTGTTAAATTTCTAGAGGAATGTGATATCATCCCTTAGTATATTATGTCAGGCACTTCTAGCATAAATGGCATTGTTGAGAGACAAAACAAGACCCTAAAGGATATGGTAAAGAGTATGATTTCTCATTCTACCTTACCACAGTCTCTCTTGGAAGAAGCATTAAAGACTGCAACTTATGTATTGAACATTGTACCATTTAAAACTGTAACCAAGACCCCATATGAAATGTGGATAGGAAAAAAGCCTAGTATGAAGCATTTTCATATTTGAGGATGTCCAGCTGAGGCTAGACCCTATAGGCCATATAAAAGAAAACTGAATTCAAAAATGGTTATATGCTATTTTGTTGGGTATTCTGAAAGATCCAGGGGCTATAAGTTTTATGACCTTATGAATAAGTTTTTTTTTAAACAGAAAATGCTTATTTCTTTGAGAATGTTGAGTTTAGGGAGAGTGATAAAGTAAAAGTCATTGCTTTTAAAGAGAAATTGATTTCTCTTCCTACAGTTATGGTTGACAATGATCAGATTTTTATTCCTGACATTGTGCCCATAAATCCAGAACAAGTCAATGTTTTAGATCTCCCTATTCAAAATCAAGCTTTTACTCTTAGAGTACAAACTCAACAACCTCAAGAAACACCTCAAGTAATTCAAAAACAAGTGTCATTAAGGAAATCCACTAGAGAAAGGAGAATGGTAATTTCAGATAATTATAGTCTTTCTATAAAAACATGAGGGTGATACAGGTTTAAGGGAAGATGATCCAATCAACTTTCATCAAGTTGTACAAAGTTCTAACTCTCAAAAGTGGATTGATGCAATGCATGAGGAGATTAAATCTATGAAGGACAATAACGTGTGGGATCTTATCCCATTACCTAAAAGTGTGAAACTCATTGGTTGCAAATGGATATTTAAAGCCAAGAGGGATTCAATGGGTAATGTGAAAAGATATAAGGTTCATCTTGTTATAAAAGGGTTTACTCAAAGGGAAGTCATTGACTACACATAGACTTTCTCTTCAGTTTCTATGAAAGACTCTTATAATTATGATGGCACTTGTGACTCATTATGATTTGAAGCTGCATCAGATGGATGTAAAGACTGCATTTCTTAATGGTGACATTGATGAGACAATATATGTGGTGCAACCATAATATTTTGTCTTAAGCGATGCAAATAAAATAGTTTGTAAATTAAAGAAATCTATCTATAGACTTAAGCAGGCTTTCCGTCAATGATATCATAAATTTCATCAAGTTATCCTCTCATTTGGTTTTGAGATGAATGTGGTTGATGAATGCATATACCATAAGTTCTGTGAGGGTAAATATGTTTTCTTGATTTTATATGTCGATGACATATTACTTACCAATAATGATATAGGCATATTATACTAAACTAAAAGATTTCTGACAAAGAAATTTGAAATAAAATATCTTGGTGGTGCCTCTTTTGTATTAGGGATCCAGATACATCGAGATTGTTCTCGAGGTTTTCTTGGATTATCATAAAAGAGCTATATCGAAAGGATTCTTGATAGATTTGGCATGAAAGATTATAAACCAAGTGACACCCTTTTACTAAGGGAGACAAGTTTAGTCTTGATCAGTGCTCTAAACACCAGTTTGAAGTTAAAGATATGAAAAATATTTTCTATGCATCTACTGTGGAGAGTCTTATGTATGCTCAGGTGTGTACGCGTTCGGATATAGCGTATATTGTTGGGATGTTAAGCATATATCTTAGTAACTCAGGTATGGATAATTAGATAGCAGCCACATGGGTTATATGATACTTGTAGAGAACAAAAGGTTACATGCTCACATACAAGAAGTCAGATCAGTTAAAGATCATTGAATATTTTGATTCTAACTTTGCTAGATGCCAAGACAGATGCAGATCTACGTCAGGTTATATTTTTTTATTGGCCGGATAAGCTATTTCCTGGAGGAGTGCCAAGCAGACACACATTGCTTCTTCCACTATGGCAGCAGAGTTCGTAGCCTGTTATGAGGCATCCAATCATGGAATATGGTTACATAATTTTGTCGCAGGGTTGCGGATTTTGGATAACATTGAAAGACTGCTAAAGTTATTTTGTGACAATAATTTGGCAGTACTATATTCCAATAACAATAGGAGCTCATCGAAGTCAAAGCATATTGATATTAAGTTTCTTGTTGTTAAAGAAATAGTGCAGAATGGTGATATATCAATAGAACATATTGGTACAAACTCCATGATTACGGATCCGCTTATCAAAGGTTTGCCACGCAAGGTCTTTCACAAGCATACTGCTCGAATGAGTGTTTTATCATTTTATGATATGCAGGTTTAGTGGGAGTTTGTATTTGGACGTTCTATGATATAATAAAGTTTTTTTTGCCACTTCAGTATAAAGTTAAAGTTTTTGTTTCATTCTGTACTCATATGTTGTAGGCATATTTGGATCACATTACATGTAATTTTCATGCTTCATATTCATACTTGATCCATGTCATTTGGTTATGTCAATATACGTGATCATTGATGGGTTCAATTATGATATTTGTAATAAAGACTGCTTTCGTTCTATATTGACATGATCAATGGACCTGATTGTTAGAGATATCAATTGATAAGACAGTGTTTTTTATCTCATAAGAATATAATGCGTGATTATAAAGTGACATGTGTGGCCCAAGTGAAAGATTGTTGGAAAAATTTTTGTGGGCCTACATATATATGTTCAATCACATGTTATTAGTTGTCTAAGGTTAAGGTCTGTATTATGTGATCTCATACGGTTGGGCCATGTGATATCTCATATGGTATGGTCTTATTACGTGAAGAGACCTCTTATGTCATTATCTATCAATTTTCAATTTTATAATGGGCTGAATTGAAAATAGACCTTAAAGTGGTTACAATTAAGTTATGGTCCTCAAAGCATATATAGTTGTTATTCTTTGAGGCTCCTCATCAATATCAAGAGAAAATTGTCCCTCTCTCATTAGGTTTAGAGAAAGACAATGACACATAGAGGTTCTGGAAGATCATACTCATCATAGATCTATCGGAGCACCAATGGATTCAAGTACGCTTCTGCATCAAGATTTGGTTTCTATCCTTTTCAATGATTTAGCACGAACAAGATTAACGATCTATTCAGTTTTTCAGTGGATTCAAAATCCAACATAAAGATCTCTCGTAGATCATAAGCAAAATAAACAAATAGGAGAATATTTTAAATCAACTTTTTCTATGCAAAAATTGTTTTAAAGCTCATGTTAGTGGTGCTATTTCCAAATGTTGTCCGAACTCAAGAGAACCAAGTAACACATACATGAGCTTAGGATTAGCCCAATAAAAATCCACTTGTATCTGATCTTTCAGCAGCATCTTTCCGTAAGTGTTCCCAATTGCAGAATGTCGATTGTACCTAAGAACCATTTTCCTTGAAATATTTAGAAGACAAATGGATTACCATTGAAGAATCGTTAATACCAAAAAGAAGAAAATTCTGTTTTGTTACCATGGAATGGAATCCTAGCCATCCCACTGATCAGCCGCCTTGAGGGGGAAGCTCTGTTGTCAACTATGATTAGCTAACACGAGGAAGACCACCGGTTCTTAATTCTTATTGTATTTCAGCATGAGTTTTATCTTACTGTGCTGGGTTGGTAGAATGAGAAAACAATGAAAATCCGGTTTTGATTCTGGTGGGTCTGCCATTTTGCTGTGTGTAAATCAATACTTATTGAGTTCAAAGTTCAAACCTACAGTTACTCAGGTAGAACAAACTAAACCAACATTCAACACCAAACAAGGAAAAGAATAAAACCAAAAGGCGAAGAAAACAAAGGTCATGGAACTCGGGCAGCACAAAATGCGATCATTTCATGAGAGAGAGAGAGAGAGAGACGTGCTAAAAAATTATTTCTGATAGAAGAATTAACATTTAACAGAATGTTAAACCACTGAAATTGATTCATTCGGGGCTATACTTGCGTACAGGAACAATACGAACTCTTTGAAATAGCAAAGAATTGATACTAATACAAACAATACCATAAGAAACTGATTCTTCTTTAAAATGAACCAGTGTTGTTAAAATTTGTCCATGCCTCCACAGAAAAAGAAATCAATTACAGTACCCAAAATTAGACTAAATCTTCAGGAAAAATCCGAGTATCAAATAGCAAAAGGAATATCATCATGAGATGACACTGCGTGAATCAAATAAAGGACAGACAATTTGGGATCAAGTGCATATTGATCTTCTATTGAATGCCAAATTACTAATCCTCCCAAAGATGGCTCACTATGCATTGTTTGCTTAGGGGTTGCTTTGTGCTCAAAGCCAATCTCAGCATTTGGAAACAGGTGGCCCATAACCCATGGCCCTGGTGACCATAGAAGGCCATCCTCATCATTCTAATTTCCAAATGCTCAACGAGTTTAAAATTAATTAAATATGCATAGATTTTTGAGACATTGGAAGGGTTGCTGAACTAGAAGCTTTTATCCCACTTGAATCCTCAAAATGTGATCTTTGTGCATGTTTATGTGCTTGTGCATATGCAAGAACTTATAGACCTTTTCGTATGTGCATATGATATGATCATATGATGTTTCACTACAAGTAATAAGCAAACAATGTTATTCCAACTCATGCACATCCTGTTGGAGACCTTTCCTGGACAGGTTTTTCCTTCCCCTTTTAAATGCTGAGTTTTCAATGGGTTTGTACCTTTGAGAGCTTGCCTGCAGTGCTTCTGACTTCTGGGCTCACCATATGATAATACTACTTCCATTAGAATCTGAGGAGATATCCCTGAAGTTCTTATGGTTTACATTTCATTTATCGTGATTTTTGCATGGAATGAGTAAAACAAATACCAGGGGCTTTTACTTTTGATTACATTATGATGGTAGATTTTCACTAGTTCAGAGTACTTGTTTCCTTTGCATATTGTACTAAGCCTTATTATAACAAAAACTTGTCCCCCTACAGAATTTATTTCTTCCGTTTTAATCTATCAAACAACTCGAAAAGTCTTAAAACAGTATAGTGTGATACAGTCAGTAAACCTTTAACTTCATGGTACTAAAATTGTTATCTGTAATTTCTCATTGTTTATAATTTTCCATACTTATATAGTATGTATGTATGTATGCGTGTTTGTTCTCGCGTGATCTCCTTTTAAAATTTCTTTTATCTGTAAGATGTCGAAGATTTCTCTGCTATGTACTTTTGATGGATAGTTCCACTTTTCTGTTGTAGCTTGTCAGGGTGCAGACACAATAAAGCCTTTTGATAAGCTCGCTTCACTGCAGCCCCCTCAATTATGTCAACAAAAGGCACTGGCTTGCAACCACTCTCGGGCCATAAAATCTGTACAGGATAAAAAAAACCAAGAATCAAATATAAGAATTCCTAGAACAACCTTACCAGAAATGTTTTAAAACAAGAATACAGAACAAATTCATAATGAAACAAACACCATCATGATCTCTTCTAGACAGATCTATTTAAAAAGAAAAACAGAAGAAAGAGGACCCTAACAGGGAGAAAGAAAAACACAAAGTACCTCAAATTTATGAAAGGGAACACATTTTGTTGTTAGTGATGAGATACTTGTATACATCACCATGTAAAATCATTGTAATTATGGATACTTTTAAGGCTTCCAAACATATAAAATTAGGATGAATTAGAAAAGTATCTCTGGAGGTATAATATTTCAAAATTTTCAAGTTTATCGTTTTTTAAATGGCATAAGGTCAACAACAGGTGATGGTTTTAAGAAAAGAAACAAGAATATGTGCAAAATGGAATTATATAGGAAACTGCAAAATAATTCCATTTTTCTTCCTTAAAAAAATATGGAAGTGTATCACATTTTATTTATAAATCTTCTTCATTGCCCAGGAGGACAGGTACTCCTAGGTTCAAACAGTCGAGGCTTGAGTTTCTTGCTTCAATAAAACATGCAAAAAATAGAGGATGTGCTAATGCAGGATGTGACATCAACAACAAAAAATCCCAGATAAAGCAACAAAGAATCATAGAAAAAAAAGGAGGACAATAAGACTGGAAAAGCTTATGCTGGCAAATTGCATTTAAGCATAATAAAGAAGAGAAGAAATATCAGTGCCTAGACAAAAGTTAAATTCTATTCTTTCAAAATTAGTTGCAAAAATGAACTCAAGTCCATGCAGGAATGGGCCTCAAGGTTGGAACTCTATGTTGGAGAAAAACATGAAGGGAGAGTGCCACTTATTGGAAGCGGTCATTATCGATCCGAAGGAAGTTTCGGTGGATATGGGTTGTCGGCATTTTTCTTATCCAATCGATGCCCTCGATGAGCTCAGGCCTCGAAGTTGAGAGGAGATCCCGACCCTTGAACCTCAGAGAGAGAGAGAAATCAATATTGCATGCTCTCATCATATGTCTAAATAGTTGAAAATGTGGGAGGTTACCATAACTACCATGCAATTCAAAATGGTAATCGATCCCACCATAATGAAAACGTTATGTTTTCTTGGATAGACCCATGTCAAACTGGGTCACATCAAGTTGGATCCAATCCATAATCCAACATTGTCTCATTTGACTCATTGAGACGGAAAAGCACTTTATCGAGGTTTTACTGTTATCTAAATTCAATTTTCATGTGGGTTCACATGCTATACTGACATGTCATGGAGATGAATGTCTCTTTATGAGATGTCATGTTTTCATGTACTATAATATCATTCATTTTAAGAATTTAGCATGTTGATAATATCTTTATGAATATGTTGGTCTCTAACCCATTCTTTTAGTCATTTTTAATATTGTTATTCTACTATTTTCTCTTTTCAAAATAAGAGACACTTTACACATATTCAACAATGCATAAAGCCATAGATAATCAATTTAGTTTCAGAAATGTGGTTGGCCACACATATTGGGGTTATAGGCATGGAGGACATGGGACCAAGGTTATCAAGTTCTAGACTTTTGTTTCCATTCTTGTTGGCTACTATTCACTAGTGAGAATTCAGTAGGTCCTGGATTGATCATGAAGACTGCGTTTCTGATATCTTTTGTTTTTGCTTGTGTGATTGCTGCAATACATTTTCTCGAACAGTGTTCAACTTCATCTGCAAAGCCTTCTCATAGGTTACTTGGTTCTGTACTTTGGGTAATGACGAGTTACTCATGACCTAGAAGAAATGCAGTCATGTACACACACATGCGTGCACAGGAGTCCTAGTATAGGAAATCAGCAAGCCTTCACCACAACCAAGAAATGGATCCATATTTTTCTTGAAACCCTGACAAATGAAAGTTTAATTAGGCGTTTTAGTGTGCTGCACTGTCGAGCTTAAGTAACTTTTCTGTTATGTAACTTTTTGTTGAGCTGTTTCCTATGCTTTACATGTGACAGGGTGGCAACTCGACTATTTTCTCGTATCACATTCTTTAGCCGATCAAGTTCATGATTCTTACATTCTTCCAGAGGTTCTTGGTATTGACCACTGCCCTATAGGTCTTATTCTTAAGCTGTAAGGCTCGTCATAATGAAGGATCTTGGGTTGCAAGAACATGCATCAATTTTAACATTCGTATTATGGTGGATTTTGTGTAAAAATTTTGTATGATATTTGTCTTTAGGATATCTTTCCTGTCTAATTTAAGCTTTAAATCATCTGTAGAACCTTCTGGTAGTTTTAAGTCCTGTATATTCTTGTGGACTACTCTATGCTTCAATTACAACAAAAGTTTATCTATTATTTCCAGTGATGCATGGAATTGTGAACTGTTAGAAACTCTTTTAATACATTGCTTCAGCTAGGCACTTTCTCTACATTGATGCATCTTTGGGATTTTATTTATTTTTTCCTTGTTCAGAACGGTTTCAATATTTAACCCCAAGAGCTGGCCGGCGTCAGTTTTCATGGTTTACTGGAAGCGATTTCTTCGTGAAACTGGTTTAATTTTATCTACTCGTAATGGACATTGGCCTCATCCTTATTTGTGTTAGTTTGAAAATCATCCTCCCTCTTAGGTGGAGCTCCTCATGATCCCACACCCACAGTGAATTCAGTGGGGGCTACAATGGGTGGACCTAAGTGACTAGGCATGTTTAAGTACACTTACCAGCTCCAGTTCTGGGCCTTACTGTCTCTTGGATGACTGATCCATAGGCAGATCTGGATATTGACACAACTCCGATCCTTTATCTCTATATAAGGATCTGTTTGGGAGCTGGTGTTGTGAGGGAAAATAGAGGAACTGGATTGGAGGGGATTTGTCAACTACATTCTCATGAGGATGTAGCTGAAATTGGAAGATGGGAGGCCAAGACACACATGATCTCCTTGCGTTAAAGAGAGTGGCTCCCATTTTTTTATTTTTTTAAATTGCACATTTTTCACAAGGACATTTCTCTGTCTATGACTATAGCAACATGATTCGATCATCAGTCTTATGGAAACAGAATTTTAGAGAAACCATACTCGTTCACATGCATGCTTCCACTGCTTTAATTTACTAATCTCAAGTGAAGGTGAGAAGAAGTATATAGAGTTTCCCAATTCTTTTTTCTGTTGCATGCCATGCTATGTGCATGGAGGTAACTGTTGTTTATACTATAATGGATTGGGAGGAGTCACCATGCGGGCCTCTAGCATTGTTTATTTATGTTCAAATTGAAAGCAGCATTATTCTTGAGCATTCATGTTAAAATTGAGAGGTTACAAGCAAAAGTCAGGTCATTGAGGATACATAAAAGGCTCCAATGTAACTGACAAGGCCCGTATTCTCAGAGCAGTCCCTACCACGAAAGATGGTCAGCAATAATTAAATGGTAAAATATTACATGAAGCGTCAGCTGTAGAACATTGAATACATTAAGATGAATTTTAATTGGCAACATCCACAAAATGCATCACAGCCATTCAAATGCGGGGACACTTTATCATATGCGTATATATAATCCTTGTAAAACACTAAGGGCATGTAAATTGTTGAGACAGTGTTGCCAACTTAGGAAATTTTTGTCTTTTCCTAGCATGACGCATTTGCATAAAGCATTATTTCCACAAGGAAATGACACAAATGTACGGAGGTGAGAAAAAGTTCCCACCAAAGCTTTGCCCAGCACCAACACCGTGATAAGGTTTCTCAGGACATAACGGTTCTTTGGAATCTTTCAGAAAACACTAGGATTTCCAAAATTTGAAAATCATGCCACTTTTCACCTGGCAATGGAAGAAATAACTGATCTTGAGAACCAAACTCTGCTAGGATTTCAAGAATTTAGGGATCCTAATGATTTGTGAACTGCAAGCTCTTTGAGTCTACCTATCAAAATTTTCCTGTGATCACGTTCATCAATGCCTAGAAACAGATATTATGATGTTTTAAAAGTTTCCACTGACATGGGCATAATCTTCAAGAACAAACAATTATTTATGTGCCACATCTAAAATATATGTCTAATGACCATAGATTCACTAAGATGATAAATATTTTGTGACTACAAAGTGAGTGAAAATGTTCATGAGGCTGAGGTCAAGGGTATCACCCAATACAAGGAAGGGGAGATATTTATCCTCGTATGCAACAGTATGCAGAATAACTAAGATCACGAGGAAAAGAGTGAAATACAGTGCCCACTTTCTGAATCAAGGTCCATCTTTTTACCAGCCTCCATCTAAAAGAGCATCCTATCTACAGCTTGGTTGAGGAGATAGATATTTTTAAAGGTTATCATATTCGAGTGTGCATCTTTCAATGCTTGCTTTAATCCTTTGAAACTTGGTGAGCCCATGTTGAACTTTCAACTCTATGTAAAACAATGTGTATCTTTTGGGTTGAAGGTGGTTGAAGTTACTAGGTTTTTGTTGTTTTTGAAGTTACTAGGTTTGAGAGAACGAGATCATTTAGGCCTCATGATCAAGGATGGTGAAATCACGAAGATAAAAGCCCAGTAAGTGAATTCCAAGTAATGCAAACCTGATCCAAGTGAACTGACACACAACAGTATAACCCCGTGAAGCAGATTTGCATGAAGAAACAGTGGAAAATGATGCATCCAGCACTAAAGTTATTTGGAAAAAATGCAACTAGTTATGAAACTCAATCATAAAACAGCACTCTAAAGTATACATTTCATGTAACCACGAAAAAGTATATCCAACGAACCTGCCATTCTCCACAATCTCTGTCTCAACCCAAGGACTCCAAGTGCGCTCACGTTTATAACGCCAACGCTGTGTAACGTTGTTACCAGTCAGAACCATCAGGAAAGTTCTTCAGAGCATCTTCCTTCCCATTCACATAATATTCAACAACTGCCTGCATCCTAGAAAGCTTATCAGGATGATAATTGATGTGAACAGTCACCGGTTTTACCTTGGACAAATTGGGGTCTTTTCTTACGCTTTTGAACAGAACTTTGCTATTCAAGAATTCATAGAAATCCATAGTTCTCTTCGATGCATGAAGACCATCATATCCAGGGTGGGAAGGAAAGAAGAGCTCCTCGTTAAAGACTGCTTGATCCCACAAATTACGATCATTCGCAAGTCTCTGTGCAACGCGATCCAACAACTCAATCGATGGAATAGTGGGTCTGATATAAAAGAAGCCAGAGTTGTAAACCCATATGCGCATCGTATGGGCATAGCGAGCCCAACCCATTGCAGGTTCATCGAAGACGTGATTATACCCGTAAGCTGTCATGTTGTCATGACCATCAGTCATGGACTCCACATCGCAGTCTCTGTACAGATGTTGAAAGGGGTTCTGCAAGTAGACAATATCGACATCGGAGAGAAGGACACTATACCCGATCTGCAAGAATTCCCTGAGAACACGGAACTTCAAGCCCGAAATAGCATGGTTGTCGCCGTGCTTCGCAACAGAATCCACACCTTCATCTGGGTTTCTTCTGTAAACTGGAACATCCGCTGCTTTGCAAAAGCTCTCTGTCTCATTGTCCAATGCTACAACTAGATAATTGGGTATGCCCACACGCTGGATGCTCTTAAACCAGACCTCCAGCATGTTCTTAACATTGATATTTGCCACAGCAACTATGAGCTCTTTGTTAACAGCCACCTTCTCAAGTATCTTCTGCAGTCTAAGATTGATGGTCGGATCAGGAATAACAGTTGGATTTGTCCTCAGACTCTTAACAGTACCAAAGGGCCCAGCTTTATGCTGTTTCCCCAACATAAGGAATTGCTTCTCTGCATGATCTTTTGCTCTTTCTGCCAACTGAATCTTCATGTTTAACTCCCTAATCTGCTTCTTCAACTCCTCGTTCTTCTCCGACAACGAATTCAGCTCAGACCTCAACATGTTGATCCGTTCACGAGATGCACAATTGGTTGAGTTGACCTAATAAACCAATCAAAGAAACCGGCCGTTTATCTCTGCTTCCATCTATGCAATCTTTTGGGTCAAAATCTCCAACAAATAGAAATTTCTTTTGGGAACACAGATCACCCAACTAACCAAACGTATAAAGGGTCGCAAAGGCATAACCTTTGCATACATCCCAGCATCCAAAGATACTAAAAAAATGATGGAATTTACCACAAATATTTGGAAAAATCCTCCACAGAAAAAAATCTGAGATAAATATATGGATTTGAAGTTCAAAAGGGAACCAAATTTGAAAAGCCAAAGATGGAAGGCACCACGATCGTTCGGGGTAGAACACCATATCCCATTTTTGCGCATCAGGGCTATTAAATCGACTAGAAACAACAACATTGGAAAAATGCCAATTGGAAGAAGAAATTCTTCTATATCCCTGGGGATCTCCGGGACACGGGAAGAGCAAATCAACCACTGAAACCTACTATACGAAGCATCAAATCGCATCAGAAACGTAAAGATTTTGAGCCCCATTCGTTTTTGGGCAGGCAGAAATTTTAAAGGGAGAAATTTCACCGCTTTTTCTCTAGGGTATGAAGATGGATACCTGGAAACGTTCTTCTGCTTGCGGGGAGCGAAGGAAGAACCCATTGGGGCAGAGGAAGGCAAAGACCGAGCCTAGGAGGATGCCGATCCCGATAGCTATGGCGATTCTCGACCCTCGGATCGGCTGGCCGTTGGCTCTCATCAAGGGCGTGTCCCGCCGCCCGCTCATGGCTTCGATTTCCCGATCTCGTAGACAGAGGGGATGAGGGAACTTCTCTTTCCTTCTTTCCCTTCCTCCTGAGTGGTCAGAAAAGAGTGAAAGGAAGGAAAAGAGAAGTTGGGTATTCAAAGTTTGGAGGGTTTAGGAGAGAGAGAAAGGGAGATCCCACGTTGGTTTAATGTTTGTGGCCTTGTGGGTTGGATTCAGAAACCCTAGAAATTTGGTCTTGACAAGGCAGGAGAAGAGAGCGAAAAAGAAGGAGAAGGAGATGGAAGGATTGAGAGAGATCAAGCATCAAAATCGAAAGTCGTCTGTCATGCAATTTTTAATCACTCCCCAGAGAGGGAGAGAGAGGCGTTTAAATAAAGAACGACGAAGGGCGAGTCTACTCGTCGCTAGTGCGCCGCTGAGTAGGTAACGGCCATCAGTTTAATGCAATGTCTCTCTCTCTTTCTCTCTCTCTCTCTAACCAGTTAATAACGGCTTTTACTAGATTTTCCGGTACTGTCCCACTAGCAAACAAAATATATATATATATATATATAGGATGACAGTCAATTGAATCTACGACGTAATTGGGATCTCATGATGCAAGTCATTTTGATTTAGCATGATTGATTTAGTCAGAATCAAGCGGACGATCGTGTTCTTTCCATGAAATGCATGCTCTTTTTATCTGCTTGCAACAAATGATTTTTCATCACCAGAAAAAAACTCCACGTACATTGAATTTCAATGATAGAAAAGCCAATTCCCACTAACAGAGAATGTAGATTATTTTTATGAGCTTAGATTTACCAAAAACTGGAAACATGGGTTTTGCTACCTCGATTGTAGGTGCAATAGTGTCGTAAACATTAACCCACATATTATATGTGATAAACATTTGATACTAATGAAAGCACGAAACTGTTGAGTAGGAATTACCATTAAGTTTTTAGACAAATTTTTTTTTTTAATACCTCAGACCTCATAGATGTGATCTATATTGGTTTGTTTGGTAAGAAACGAGCATTGAATCATTTGATCATGACATGTAATCAAGTTTTTCAAGATATTTGGGTGCATGTGTTTGGTTCGATTTGTGGATGTCAATGTTTATACTCACATGAGGACCAACATTAACAAATTTATCACAATTTTATGTCCTTATCAAATTTCAAAATGTCATGCTTGTTTTACGCATTAATCTTATTCACAGCCTGCATTTTAATGATTTAATAAAATCACATTATAAGATGTTTTGCACTTTCAAGATTCAGTTGGTAAATGTGTCATTTATAGCTAATAAATCAGTCATTCTATCTTAAAATTTTCTTAAACGCATTTATTCTGACAACTAATGCATAAAAACAACATAAGCTTTTTACAGGTGCAAGTTTGTGGTGAACATGACTGTTCGGCATAAATATGAAGTTATGCATGAAAATGCTTTTCTGTACACGACTTCATCACAACATGTTGGCATAAACTGTATTTGTGTGAATGGGCGTGCACGTGCTAAGAGTTGATTTCTTCAAGATGGTGTTGACTATAACAATAGACTGATACCGAGATGAGTTGCGTTATTTTATCTACACTGCTTGGTATATACCAACATAAAAAAATTTGTAGCATGAAAATTTAGCCCAAACCATGGGAGAATTCAGCGAAGAAGTTGCCACAAACAACGTTAGCCATGTGACAACTGATTGGAACAAGGCTTATGAATTACACCACTCCAGCCTATTTTCGGCATTGACCATGAGGGCTGCCTTAGATGGTTTAATATGTCAAAGGTTTAAAACTCTCTCTCTCTCTCCTTTGCGCTTGACGGGTCCGGTCTGCCTTCGGCGCAGTAAGCAGTGATGGTTAATCTGGAGGTCATGGTTGTTTACGACTTGGTGGTTCGTTTGGATGATGGTGCGCAACGATGCTGTTTTTCGGGAATCTCCGGTTCACATTAATCTTCTTGCACAAAAAAATCCTAATAGATGTTTACGCGATTCTGCGTATTCATCTTCCTAATCTTATGTTTCCTCCTGCTGGTGCTCTGCGGACATTATTGGTTTTGCGGCTCCTGCGTGAGCCACTTGTTTTTTGTTTGTTTTGCTTCTGTTTGTTTGCTTTAGTTCTCTTTGGGTTCAACTCTGTTGACCCTTTATGTGGTTACGTTGAAATCCTGTTTCGGCTCTCTCTCTCTCTCTCTCTCTCTCTCTCTCTCTCTCTCTCTCTCTATATATATATATATATATATATATATATATATATTGAATTGCCAAACCATTGTTGACAAGGTCCTGCAGATAGGGCTAGTAAACAAGCTGAACTTGATGTGTTCAAGCACAGCTTGTTTGTGGTAGGTCGAGCCATTGAGCTTGAGCTATACGAGCCGCGTACGAGCTGGCATGTTTACAATACATGCCTCGTTACTTTTGTTTGAAGTTGATTAAAAGTCACAGGGTAGGCTTGAAATCCCTCGGACCAACCACCAGCTGTAAGGGGTCCTAGCTTCGGAGTTTTATGCTGCCGGCACGAGGACTATAGGTGTGGAAGGGTGAGCCAGTGCAACCTGGTCTTTGTGCCGGATGGGGTTTCTTTGGGTTATAAAAAAAAAAAAACATCAGCTGTCTCAAAATGAAAAAAAATAAATGTGGAGAAATTACCACGTATAAGTACTTGTATATTTTTTTATAAGACTTGTGATCACAAGTGCCTGACGACCATGTGATAAGTTCTTGGTGCAAACGTTTCGGTAGTCCGGAGTCATAATCAGACGGTCTTGATTTGCCATCCGTGCCCATGTTGGCTCATATAACAAATTTTTTTAGTTCAACTTTTAGTTTGGACGGGTTCATGTTTGGACAAATACAAAAATTTCAAAAAATCAAACGCCTACTTTTTCCTTAAATTTTCAAAAATAATGTTCGTTCTTTTTACAAAAATATCCTTGAATTACAACTCTGCCCAAACGCATGTTGTTTCCAGAAATAACCAGTGGGACGCTTTTTGTCATTTCCTTAAAACTTCAGGCAACGTTTTTGGATTTAAGGATACATTTTCCTGAAGTTTCAGCTAAAAGACGGGTATATGAGTTGAAGTATTGGCCCTACTATTCTTAGAGAGAGAAGGTTGAGAGAGACATGTGAAAGCAAAAAGAACAAATTGAAAGTACTACACACTATTTATGTGGTTCCGTGTTTGTGATCACTTACATTCATGGGCCAAATACTCTACTCAACTCAATGACTTGAGTAGGTTTTATTATAGTCTTTATATAGTTTTTACAATTAAATATTTCAAGCATATCTGGACTCTCTCTTTATGATTATCGTGAACTCCTCTTAGCCTTAGTTGATTACCATTGATAATATCTGGATTCTCTCTCTTTATGTTTAACAAGAACTCCTCTTAGCCTGAGTTGGTTATTATCGATAACCTTCATTTGGTTATCAATGGACTCCATTTGCCTTAGCCTCTGATGATCACATATTCAATTAGTCACCTCATCATGCTCCTCATCATGGACTTCCTTATCACATGTTCGGTTGGCCACCTCATCATGCTCATTCTTATCATGCACTTCCTTATCACATATTTGGTTGGCCACCTTATCGTGCTCTAACTTATCATGAACTTCCTTATCACATATTGGGTTATGCCTCTTCATGTGCATCAGTCGATTGTGCCTCTTATCATCCTCCTTTGCTTTATCATTAATATTATCATTCTCCCTCAAACTCGAGCTAGGGTGAATCCACAGCCTCAGTTTGCTACAAATTTGATCAAAGGTAATCCGAGAGAGAGCCTTGGTCAAAATGTCATATACCTGTTGTGACGAAAGAACAAACATTGTGATAAGATTGTCACAAGCCACCTTTTTCCAAGCAAAGTGAAAATCAATATCAACATGCTTCATGCGAGAATGAAATGCCAGTTTAATAGTCACGTGAAGAGATGAAAGATTGTCACAAAATAGAATAGGCGGTTCAAATAAATAGATCCCAATGTTTCAAAGAATAAATGACAACCATGTAAGTTCTGCTACAGTGGACGTCATTGCCTTATATTCAGCTTCAGTGCTGGAATGAGCCACTAAGTGTTGTTTCTTAGCATTCCAGGATATGCAATTGGCTTCAAGGAAGGTGCAAAAGCCTATGGTGGGTCTTCTGGTAAGAAGACAGCCTGCCTAATTCGCATAAGAGAAAGCATATAGCTGAATTGGAGTATTAGCCAATAATTGGGTTTCATACTTAATGGTACCATGAATATATCGCAAAATTCTTTTCACCATTTGAAAGTAAAACTTAATGGGATTTTGTATGAATCGGCTAATATAATTTATGTTATATGAAATGGTTGGTCTAGTAAATGTCAAATAGTGTAACCCTCCAAGCAAACTTCTATACAGAGTGCAATCATAAAATAATTTTTTACTTTCTTTCGTAGGATGAAGATTAGATGCCATAGGAGTGGAGACAGGCTTGGCGCCAAGCATCTGGGCACGATCTAATAAAGTATAAGCATACCATTTTTGATTCAAGAATAGGCCTTGAGAGAAGCGGTGAACCTCGATTCCCATAAAGTAGTAAAGATAGCTCAAATCTTTCATGGCTAACTTTGACAACAAACTCATTTATCATAGTGAGATTGTTTTCTATAAGAATAATATCAACATAAAGTAGAAAAAGTATTGTCTCATGATGACTTTGATAAATAAACAGGGATGAGTCAGCAACAATGGAATAAAAACTCATAGATAACAAGAATGTACCAAACATGCCATACAAAGCTCATGAAACTTGGTTCAAGTTATACAAAGCTCTATTTAATTTACACACAAAATCTGGTTTATCTTTATCATGGTACCTAGGGGGGTGATCAATATAAACATCTTGAGTCAAAAACCCATGTAAAAATGCATTCTTAACATCTAAGTGTTTGATATTCCAGTTATAGGCAACAACAACTATTAGAATAATTCTAATTGATGAAGGTTTTATGACAGGAGAGAAGGTCTCAGCAAAATTGATTCCAGGTATTTGACTGAACCCTTAATCCACCAAACGAGCTTTAAGGTGTTCTATGATTCTATCACTTTTAATTTTTGTTTAAACACCCATATGTTCCCGATCACATTCATATTAGATGTGTGAGGAACTTAAACCCATGTGTCATTCTGTTCTAATGAAAGCAACCCTTCTTTCATAGCTTGACGTCGATATGGACTCTTCAAAGCTTCATTAACAGATTTTTGTTTCAGTGGTATAGTTAGAGCTAAGAAGTATTTAGGATTTTGTTTGATTATTCCTTATTTCGACCGAGTGACCATAGGATGAATGTTCTGAATATGTGTCCCAACAACATTAGAATCTGCAGGTTGAATGACACCTGCTTTCGAGTCTCATGGTTATCAAGATCTTGAAAATCATTTTGACTCTTAATGGGAAGGCTAGACGTGTTATCTTGGAGAGCACTAGTTTGGCGGTTATCATTAATACAACTCTTCTACATAAAGGTATCAGCTTGATGACAATAGTTTGAATCAATAAAACTTACTAGTTCTTCATTGTCAGATATAGACAAAAACAGTTTGTCAGGAGCTCTGTAAGAAAAAACATGTTCAGCAAACACATGTATGGATATAAAAACATTTGTATCCCTTATGAAACTTGCTATATCCCAAAAATACACATGATAGAGACTGTAGTTCAAACTTATTTTTGTTGTAGTCTCTAATATAGGGAAAGCATTTGCAGCCAAACGATCTAAGGCATGAAAAATCTAATTGTTTTCTTTTTAGCAACTCAAATGGCGACTTCATATGAAGATTTGGAGATGGAAGTCTATTAATCAACCACACAACCGTGAAAAAAGCTTCTACCCAAAAATGTGTTGAAATATTACTATGAAAAATCAAAGTTAATCCCAGTTTAGTAATAGTGAGATGTTTACACTCTGCCATTCGATTTTGTTCCGACATTTTGGGCAGGCTTTAATATGTTTGATGCATTTTTCTTTCAAAAAAATTTCTAGCACATGGCTATGGAACTCACCTCCTTCATCGGTTTGAAAAACTTTGATTTTTTTCTCAAACTGAGTAATCACCAAATTGTGAAATTCAATAAATTTTTATGTGAGTTAAGATTTGGCCTTTAACAGATAAAACTATTGAATCTAGAATATTCATCAACAAATATAGCATAAAACTTGAATTATTGAAAAGAAGATATGGGTGTTGGTCCCCACAAATCACAATAAACCTTATCAAATGATTGAGAACAATGTTCATCTACTTGAAGGAATGGTAACCTACATATTTTGCCTATTTGGCAATTCGAGTATACTGAAGAAAATTTATTTTGTGCGGTTACCTCAATAAAATTGTTTTTAACTAAAAAATCAACTAGCTGCATATTAGGATGGTCGAGTCTCGCGTGCCAGACATCCTTGCTAACAGATCGAAATCATGTAGAATAGTAGACTTGCTTATTCTCCGACGTGACTCCATACAGGCCATCGATTGTGTTGCCCGTCACTGCCACCTTGTTATTAGCTTGATCCTTCACCAAAAAACCGTTAGACGAGAATTCAAAGGAATAAGGCATGTCAGATGTTAACTGGCTAACAGAAATCAGATTCTTCTCAATTTTAGGAACAACAAGAACATTTTCAAGAATCATTTTTTTGCTTCCAACCTTTAAGTCTGTCGTTCCAGTGTGAGTAATAACAAGTTTAAAGTCATCACCAATCATAATTTTTTCTGAACCATAATACTTATTAAGATTGCCAAGTTTACCTACATCTGAAGTAACATGGGTAGTTGCTCCTGTATCTGAAAACCATGCATTATCTTGTACATCAGAGAGTTTTAAGGTTGCGAGCGCGTGAGGGACATCTTCTGCCTGAAATGCCTGATTGAATCGATGCCAACAATTGATAGCACTATGATTTGGCTTGAAACAAATTTGACAGGTCACACCCTTTTCTTTATTTTTCGATTGAATTTGATTTCCTACTTGACCATTGAAAGGTTTCTTTTAGGTTGAATTATTTTCACGATTTATGGTTTGACCTGCTTGAGTGAACTCATGACCTTTTGAAGAAAACTGTTGTTTTTTGTTGAAATATCGATATTTTTGATTTCAAGTTCTTTGACTAAAAAATGTTGAGTGGTTGTTCACTCCTTCATAAAGATCGTATATGGTTTGATGACTTTGCAACAACCTGATGGCTTGTTCATATGACGGGGTTGGTGGCTTTAGGATGGTTATAACGAACGATTCGTAACCAGCTCCAAGCTCGTTCAATAACCAAAACACTTTGGTGTCATCATCAATAGGCTTGCCTATGGCCTCAAGCTCATCATATATATTTTTGAAACTATTTATATAATCGACTATAGGCATTTCATTCTTCCGATGTAGTTGTAATTTTTAAACAAGCAAGAACTCATGTGCTTTAAATACATGAGCAAAGGAGGTTATCAGAGCATTTCATACCTCTCGAGAGGTTTGAAGTCCAACAACAATTCCAAGGACTTCTTCTGCAAGAGTATCAATTATCCATCATTGCAACAAACGGTGTAATTTTCTCCATACCATGTATTCAGGATTCATAGCAGCATCAGTTGGAGTCTGTATATACTGATGCGGCGTGGGATATTTCTCATCAAGAAATCCTGTCATGTCTTAGCTTTCAACAAGACCAAGAAACTGAGTTTGCCATAACAGAAAGTTGTTATGGTTGAGTTTAATTGTCACGAAATTAGTGACATTAAGGTTAAACAGGTATGAGTATTTCACCGATAAAGTCGACTTGGTTGAGATAGCAGCCATAATAATGACAAAAGCAATATGAATGTAAAAAACACCCTCACCAGGCAAAGAGTTTTGATACCATGAAAACAAAAAGAACAAATTGAAAGAACAACTTATTACACACAATTTACGTGGTTTGGTGTTTGTTATCACCTACGTCCATGGGCCAAATACTCTACTCAACTCAATGACTTGAGTAGGTTCTATTACTGAGGGCCTTTATATAGTTTTTACAATTAGATATTTCAAGCATATCTAGACTCTCTCTCTCTATGATTATTGTGAACTCCGCTTAGCCTTATTTGATTATTATTTATAATATCTGGACTCTCTCTCTCTCTTTATGTTTAACGTGAACTCCTCTTAGCCTGAGTTGGTTATTATCGATAACCTTCGTTTGGTTATCAACAGACTCCATTTGCCTTAGCCTATGATGGTCACATATTGGGTTAGTCACCTCATCGTGCTCTTCATCATGGACTTCCTTATCATATATTCGGTTGGCCACCTCACCGTGCTCCTCCTTATCATGGACTTCCTTATCACATATTCGGTTGTGCTCCTCCTTATCATGAACTTCTTTATCCCATATTTGGTTATGCCTCTTCATATGCAACAGTTGATTGTGCCTCTTATCAACCTTCTTTGCTTTATCATTAACATTATCAACATGAACGTAGACTCTGGTGGTAACTTGCATCCTTGGCCGAAGGGTGACGAAAAGCATGATCTCTGATAGCCCTGGCCAACGTTCTCCATCATTCCCACAACACTCATGGGCTAATGTTGTGGAAGGTATGACACCCTCCAGTTCTTCGGCCAAAGCCATGATGTCGAATGGTGACCAACTGCATCTAGAGATATCATCGGAGAGGCACGATGAAATGCTAGCACCCTTTCGATGGACCCTTTTGGCCGGATGGTCGAGGGGTAACCCTCCTAAACGAGAGGGTGGTGTATGTTCGCCCCCGATGATTCACTGAATCCCACGTCTGTGTTCGGGGGTCCCAAAAAGCACCACATACATAAGCACATGGGGCTCGTATTCCCATATATGTTGACATCACTCAGCATTGGAGTTTGGTGCGGTTGCAAAGACTTAAGTACCCTTTCTTGCTATTCTTGCCATAAAATGATGGTTTGAGAAATTGACAAAAATGTCTTTTATTCAAAAAAAGAAAACAAACGGTTCAAAAAAAGGACAAACATGTCCTTCATCCAGAAAGTCAAGGATGATGTTGACTCTTCAAAGTCTACACAGTGAAATGAACCTTAGTCGACGATTCGATGGTGATCCGACGAAACGATGGTGAGCCGACGATCCGATGGTGAGTCGGCGATCCGATGGTCATCCAACGAAACGAACCTGAGCCATCAAAAATGTCTGTTTGAACATTTCATCGTCATCTTCTTCTTCTGCCTTCTCCGTAAAACATTGTAAAACCCTCTCTCTCTCTCTCTCTCTCTCTCTCTCTCTAGAGAAGAAATCAAGGGAGGCAAAGAGTTCCCCCTGTAGAAGGCCATGAACATCAACCCTCTCACTCTCTCTCCCTTCTCTTTCTACTTCTGCGCACATCCAGCAGACGATCCTATATTACTCCATCAAACACCGATTGACCTGCGCACTGACTGTAGAATCATTCAACTTGATGAGTTGTAGAGCCTGATTCATAGTTTTTGCCCTTACAGGAGGGGGTTTGGGGGCTCCTCCCAGCATGGGTAGCATCATTCAACTTGATGAGTTGTGGAGCTTGATTTAGAGTTTTTGCCCTTATAGGAGGGGGGTCCGGGGGCTCCCCCCCGGCGCGGGTCCAGCTGCGCAGTCAGCAGGCGGGGTCCAGGGGGGCGCCCCTGGCGGAGGGCAGCGCCCCCCGGACCAATTTTTTTTGGGGCCTTGTATAATTTTTTTATTTTTCCCCTCTTTTAACTATCGAAAAAGAGCAATAAAGCATTTTGTTTAATCGTGGGGCTCATGTTTCCTTCGGTTGTTTCTTGCTCGAGGTTTTCGTAACACCCCTTCCCACGATTTTTCTATTTTTCTTTTTCTGTTTCTTTTCCATGGTTTTTTTAATGACTGCCCTACAACGATTTTTAGTGTTGTCGGGTCTCCAACGAGCCCCACATCGATTTATAGTGTTGTTTGGTCTTCCAACAGCGATTTATAGTATTATCGAGCTTTCCTACAATGATTTGTAGTATTTTTGGGTCTCCAACGAACCCCACAACGATTTATAGTGTTATTCGGCCTTCTAACAATGGTTTATAGTATTGTTGGGCTTTCCTACAGCGATTTGTAGTGTTTTCGGGACTCTAACGAGCCTCACAGCGATTTATTGTGTTATTCGGCCTTTCAGCAATGATTTGTAGTGTCTTCCGCAAATCACTATAGCGATTTGTAGTGTTATTGGGTCTCCAACAAGCCCCACAACGATTTATAATGTTGTTCGGTCTTTTAACAATGATTTGTAGTATTATCGGGCCTTCCTACAACGATTTGTAGTATTTTCATGTCTCCAACGAGCCTCACAGCGATTTATAGTGTTATTCGGTCTTCCAACAACGATTTGTAGTGTCTTCCATAAATCACTATAGCGATTTACAGTGTTTTTGGGTCTCCATAGAGCCCAGAGCGATTTATAGTGTTGTTGGATCTCACTATAGCGATTTGTAGTGTCTTACGAAAATCACTATAGCGATTTGTAGTGTTATTCAGTAAGCAAATCGTTGTAAATCGCTACCTGAATTAGGACCAAATTGTCAGGGCCATATCTCCCTAACCAAAGGTCATATTCTAAATCCGTAAAAAATGGTGTCTTCGTTATTGAGTCTAGTTTATTCCTGTCAAATTTTAGTGATTTCTATGATCATTTCATTCTCCAGTTCATTCCCCATTTCTATGGCTTAGTTTTTAGTTAAAATGGAGAATGAAATGACCATAAAAATCGCTAAAATTTAACAGAAATAAACTAGACTCAATAATGAAGACACCACTTTTTACGAATTTAGAATATGACCTTTGGTTAGGGAGATATGGCCCTAACAAGTTGGTCCTAATTCGGATAGCGATTTACAGTGATTTGCTTACTGAATAACACTACAAATCGCTATAATGATTTGCGCAAGATACTACAAATCGCTATAGTGAGATCCAACAACACTATAAATCGTTGTGTGGCTCGATAGAGACCCAAAAACACTGCAAATCGCTATAGTGATTTGCGAAAGATACTACAAATCGCTGTGAGGCTCGTTGGAGACCCGAAAACACTACAAATCACTATAAGAAGGCCCGATAATACTACAAATCGTTGTTAAAAGACCGGACAACACTATAAATCGATATGGGGCTCGTTGGATACTCAATAACACTACAAATCGCTATAGTGATTTGCGGAAGACACTACAAATCGTTGTTGAAAGGTCGAATAACACTATAAATCGCTGTAGGGCTCGTTGAAGACCCAAAAACACTACAAATCATTGTAGAAAAGCCTAACAATACTACAAATCATTGTTGAAAGGCCGGATAACACTATAAATCGTTATGAGGCTCGTTGGAGACTCAAAAACACTACAAATCATTGTAGGAAGGCCCGACAATACTATAAATCGTTGTTGGAAGACCAGACAACACTATAAATCGCTGTGGGGCTCGTTGGAGACCCGACAACACTATAAATCGTTGTAGGGAAGTCATTAAAAAAATCATGGGAAAGAAACATAAAAAGAAAAATAGAAAATTCGTGGGAAGAGGTGTTACGAAAACCTCGAACAAGAAACAATTGAAGGAAACATGAGCCCCACGATTAAACAAAACGCTTTATTGTTGTTTTTCGATAGTTAAAAGAGGAAAAGAAAATAAAAAAATTATACAAGGCCCCAAAAATTTTTAGTCCGGGGGGCGGTGCCCACCGAGCCCCCCCGCCAAGGGCGGGCCCCCCTGGACCCCCGCGCAGCGTGACCCACGCCGGGGGGCGCCCCCGGACCCCCCTTTTGTAAGGGCAAAAACTCTAAATCAGGCTTCACAACTCATCAAGTTGAATTATGCTACCCACGGTGGGAGGAGCCCCCAAACCCCCTCCTGTAAGGGCAAAAACTATGAATCAGGCTCCACAACTCATCAAGTTGAATAATGCTACCCACGCTGGGAGGAGCCCCCAAACCCCCTCCTGTAAGGGCAAAAACTCTGAATCAAGCTCCACAACTTATCAAGTTGAACGATTCTACCCACGCTGGAAGGAGCCCCCAAACCCCCCTCTTGTAAGGGCAAAAACTCTGAATCTGACTCCACAACTCATCAAGTTAAATGATGCTATCCACGCTCGGAGGAGCCCCCAAACCCTCCTCCTGTAAGGGCAAAAACTTTGAATCAAGCTCCACAACTCATTAAGTTGAATGATGCTACCCACGCTGGGAGGAGCTCTCGGACCCTCCTTCTATAAGGGTAAAAACTCTGAATCAGACTCCACAACTGTTCAAGTTGAATGATACTATCCACGCTGGGAGGAGCCCCCAAACCCCTCTCCTGTAAGGGTAAAAACTCTGAATCAGGATCCACAACTCATTTAGTTGAATGATGCTACCCACGCTGGGAGGAGCCCCCAAACCCTCCTCCTGTAAGGGTACAAACTTTGAATAAGGCTCCACAACAGTCAATGTGCAGGTCAGTCGGTGTTTGATGGAGCAATGTAGGATCTTCTGCTGGATGTACACAGAAGCAAAAAGAGAAGGGAGAGAGAAAGTGAGAGGCTTGATGTTCATGGCCTCCTTCAGAGAAAATTTCTTTCTCAGATAATCCTGCAGTGCAGAGACTGGGTCTTAAATAATCATCTTCGGGGCACTTAAGTCTTTACAACCACTTCTTTTCTAGAATTGTCATTTTTTTGCACCAATGGAGGAGAGGGTACTTAAGTCTTTGCAATCGCATCAAACTTCAACGCTAATTAATGCTAACAAACATCGGGATACAAGACGCACATGCTTAAATACATGGTGCTCATTGGGACCCCCGAACACAAGATGTAGCTAACTGCCCTCTTCGGGGAGAGAACATATAACCTGCTTCGCTCGTAAACATACTGATTATATGCTTTTCAAGCATTGCGATTGCTATGGAAGTATTCTGTCGTTCAGTCAGGGTTTACATACTGAGGCTCCTATCAAATTCACATCGTTCAGTCAGGGTTTATTCATGATTCGATTAAATAGTTTGGAGGAGATGAATCGTATTCTGCATGGTGGGCGAGCTCACCAATGGCTTCCTGATATGGAACTCAAACTCCAAGCCTCGAACCGGGTTCCTTAATGGATACGTCTTTCGGGGTTGTCGGCGGAATGGTGGACTATGGATATTTTTGAGGGAGTTGTGTCCTGCCTTCACAGCAGTCTTATGGAAATAGATCACCATACTCGCTCATTGGAGCGTGCGACGTTTGCAAGAATATGTGTTTCTGTGCCATTGGATTTTTCTCCTAAAACGCATATCGAAATTGCAATCTTAAATTGCAGAACCTTCCAACGATAAATCATTTATGAAAATAGGATTCACTATTGCTCTTGCTATGGGTCTACAAATCACTCAACGGTTACTTGCCCTGCTCGTCCTATGCCGCCTGCGGGAGAAGTTCATGATCGTGCTAAGGACAATTGGCAACAGGTGAAGATTCACCGGCGTCGTAAGGCCCCAGTTGCTCGTGCTGCTTAGATTTGCTGCCCTTTCTAAGAATAGAAATCTGACAATCGTCAGATCAAGAATTACTCTCTTCATCACCATCAGTTGTGAAGGACATCTCTGGCATGGCTATGGAAATCGAACAGCAGCCTCCTTTGAATGGATCGTCTACTGGGTTGCCAAGATCCAATGTCATCGATTTGGAGGCTCAGTAAGAAAAGTTGTCGGACGTTTCTGTGGGTATGGCGATTCAGTTGGAAGTATCTGCCCGTATGGTGAATCCGTCAGAACAGTAGTCCAGTTGTAGACTTTGGGGGTAGAGGGGTGGCCACGTTAGATTCAGTTGGTTGCCATGTAAGGAAGTTTCTGCCTAAAGTGCCGCCTACTACAGACACATCCCCTGCTGATGTGGGCATGCTGATGCCTACTGTGGACAAATCACCTACCGGTGTAGCTAGGTTTGATACCATCTAAGGAGGAACCCTTCAAGTTCACTACACTTACCGACCCTGTTATTTCCAAGGATAACGTCCCTCCTTCACCGGAGGACGTTTCTTCTTCAGTGCAGCATGGGGACTCTACCAAACAGCACCGACACTACAAAACTGGGGCTTTTGATCCTTCTAGACCCACCCCGCCAGAAGTGGGTTGTCGAAGCAATACCAATCGCTCTGTTAGGTTGCAGCCACATCGACAATCTCAGAATTGCTTGAAGGAAAGTGGATCAGCTTCTATCAATAGCCATGTTTCTGAGGTGATTCTAGAAAACTTGGATCAAGGTCCTTTGCAGGAGGTTGCTGTGTCGACTTGTATCACATCGCGCGTCCAAGATTCTCATGAGAGTCCTTAGCTGGAACGTCCGGGGTTTGGGTCGGAGATGGGCAAGGCTGCAAATTGCGGACATGTTGCGCCTTCACCAACCTGAGATTAGATCTTAACGGAAGGTCTTGCTTCTAAACTGGTCCGCTCTGAATGACTTCAAAAACGTCGTTCAGTAACTGCTGCTTCTTCACCCAGACCTGCGGATTCAGATAATAAGGAGGTCGCTGCTGTTTGAGAGAGGGAACAGTGTTTTTCAGAAACCAACAGGCAATTGTCTGATATGAGTCAAGTTTGGACTCCCTCTTGTAAACGTTAATGTAGTTAGTTTTCTTTCAGGTAGGGGTCCGCCCAACCCCAGCTTTCTCTGTCGAAAAATAAAGGCCATGAGTTCACCCGTATTCGATGTGACGCAATTCTTTTTGCGTAATCTTCATAGTGACGGCTAGGTTGTACTAAATTTTCATTTTGACCACCTAACATTTCAAAACACATAAGCTTTCATGGCTTGAGTAGGTTCTTCCCTTGGTCTCTGGCATTGTTTAACCATCTTTAGTTAAACGAAAGGAAAAAGGCAAATTTACCCATTCCTTTCTTCAATCAAAATCATTACGGTATCCAAACCCTACGGTCCTCTTCTAGCAGTGACCGGCTCTCTCTCTCTCTCTCTCTCTCTCTCTCTCTCTCTCTCTCTCTCTCTCTCTCTCTCATGTCTGGGTTATCCTCCCCCCCTCCCCCCTTGATATTAGCCCATACTGGCTACCAGAAAAGGAGAACCAAATCGTGGTAATTTTGGGAAACTTTGAGCATTTTTTAGGTGACAAGTGTGAAGAGGAAGAAAGCCTAAATTGGAAACGATTGTGATTTCAAAGTAATAATATAATTTATTGATCTGTCAAAAAGGCTTGATATTTGAAAAATCAGAACTTTATGATCCCACAAGTTCTTTGGTTTGGTGTTGGACCTTGGAAAAGGAGGAGGGCTGCCCTGTTTGAAGGAGAATGGCTTCCTGTTCTAGTGGCGGTCTCAACTTTCCAACAGATGATGGTCTGGTTAGATAGAGGCAGGTCCAAGAGAACATTACAGCAGCAGAGTTCGCAAGAAACTTTAATGGAGAGAGTGATACTGATAGCTTCAGAAATTCGGGTTCTGGAGTAGATCAGCAGCAATAGCGTGCAGTCAATGCTTCACACAGCACTACATCCTCATAGCTATGGAGAGTGATATCATATCCTTGTTTTCTGCATTGCCTCGTGATCTAAGCAATGACATATGGAGTAATGGCTACCCATAAAAGATGACTATGTGAGGATTCATCTAGGGAGTCCCTGTCTTCGTTTTCTCTTACACTAAGGTTCGTCCAACATTGCAACTAACTCGAACAATACCAAAGCATAAGCTGTTACTGTAAACCCATTCAACCAAACATGCAATGAACCAGAAAATGCAATGGAGAATTTAATTTCACCTTTCACCAAATAGTTTCCGTTCAAGATTTGGCCGAACACTAACTCAGGCACATACCTAAGGTATTTAATCAAAGGTAAGGTCTCTATTTCAAATCACTCGAATGTAAATTGATTACGGTATGCATCTACATGTAAAATATTCTTTCCTTCTTTCTTTTGGCAGAAGATGAATGTTTTGAAATTCAAGCCTTCCGATGCCATGTTATCTTGTGTAGGGGTGTGGTAGTAAACGTGTGATCACAGCACCATTTTCCACTATTGAAACCACTTTGTCAAGCAATTGTGTGAACACCAAATGAAAACACAAAATATAAAACTGCTAAGAAAAGATGGAAGCCGACCTAGGCATTCATTAATCTATTAAGCGTATATACACGGAGAACTATGTAAGATCGAGTTTATCTATTTCCCGCTATCGACAAAAAACACACCTTAATCATCATCCGAACCTTCACCCTCAGTCGCAGCAGGGAGACATGGGGGCACCGGCTGAAAAATACCCTTAACAGTCTGGTACACTGTCCAAGAAATAACCATAAAATTCATTTTTAAGATGGAAGCTACTAAGAAAGGTCACCCAGAACATGGAAACGCAATTGGTACCTGAAAATATAGACCTCTGCAACATGACCCTCAGAAATTGGATTTCTTTTTGGTGGGAGGTGAAAAATTTGTTCTGGAAACAATATTGCATTAGGTTTAACTTCATCAATCAATAAATACACAGATTAATCGCAACTAGCCAGATCCTAACTGAAGAGAATAGGGCAACTGGAAAAGAATGAATGTGAACCCCTATAGGTGAAGATATGCACATACACATGCAAAATGAGATTACCTAAAAGAACTAAATTCCCAAGTGGATCAACTGTAATTGATGGACAAAATGCATTATTTCGCACTAATAATTAGTGATTTCATGTAAAGATTTGGTACAAGAGTAGAAGTAGAACAGTATGGAGCGCATATAGAAAAGAATAATTTGTGAACGAAAACCCATGCACAAAATATTACTCATGAAGCCTACCATTTCACCATAAATCAAACCCAATGCTTGGTCGAGTTTAGCTTGATGCTTCAGTAGAAATGGACGCAGATACATCATATACAAATGGCTTGCACCCTGCTCATCAAACATTTTAAATGAGTGTGGACGAAAAAATTAAAAAGGAAAAGTAGATCATCTGCTGGCACTGTATGTGGCACCCAGATTAACTTTCTATCCCAGAATATGAAAATATTCCATAAGCCTAAAAGTGCAACCTCAAAAGTTGCATCAGTAACACAAATAGCAGTGTTGTGAAAAGCGTTGAGGCGTAGCGAGGCGCTCCACCAAAAACCAAGGCGAGGCGTAAGCCTCTAGGCGTAAAGCGTAAGCCTCAAAAAAAAATGAAAACTTAAAAAATATTATAAAAAATATCTAAAAGTACAAATAAATAAAGAAATACTTTATTGATTAAATAACAATCACTAAGAAATAGAAAATCTCAAATAAGTACTAAAAAATATGAGATTAACATACAAAAGTAACTAAAAACTGATTACATAACTGGAAAATATATGAGAATAACCAAAAAAAAGTTAAAATATACTAATAAACTGATTACATAACTGAAATAACTGAAAAATATATGAGATTAACCAACAAAAGTTAAAATATATGAGATTATTCTAAAAAATATGAGATTAACATATAAAAGTAACTAAAAAACTGATTACATAACTGGAAAATATATGAGATTAATCAACAAAAGTTAAAATATAATAAGAAACTGATGAGTTGTGGAGCCTAATTCAGAGTTTTTGCCCTTATAGAAGGGAGGGTCCAGGGGCTCCCCCGCGAAGAATTTTTTTTCTTGGGTTTATCTTTGAGACCCGGTTTCTTATGGATCAGACCCGATTTGTTTAGGTTTAGGGTTGTCGCCCTTGCCTAACAAAAACTAACTGAAATAACTGAAAAATATACGAGATTAACCAACAAAAGTTAAAATATACTTAAAAACTGATACTCGTTTACAATAGAACAACATAGAAAGACAAACTCTTCTCTATTAATTATTTTATTTGGCAATGACAGGAAAATGAGAAACTATCTTCAATGGTAAGATGAAGAGCACTCATGCAGCTTTATACTGCAGACAATGACTCAGGTCAAAGCTATAGCAGCAGCTTCTCCATGGCTAATTAAGAAAAAAAAGAGATTTAAAAGGACAAAAACTGGTTTGGTTTGGAGCTCTTGTGTAAATGCCCCAACAAGGTCCACTTCAGGCTCAAAACTTAATTCAAGAACTTTACCTTTCAAGTTCAATCAATCAAGTTGATTCAGGCAAGCACCTTTCACCTAGGGGTGTCAATGGTTTGGGTTTGATGATAAATAAAAAGGTTAAAAAAGAATCCGGGTCAGACACGAAGGGCCCAATTAATATATGATATGGTTTGTGAACTTTCATACCATACATGGGCCAGACCGGAGTTCCAATTGAGATCCTCAAATTTCAATGTAAAATGGATGAAAAATATAAATTTACCAAAACAAGGTGAGGCGCGTACGCCTCACCTTGAGGCGCGCCTCGCCCTGAGGCGTTTGCATCAAGGCGTGCGCCTCAGGGCTTTTGCGCCTTATGCTTGCGCCTCAAGGCACAAAGCCCCCTGCCTTTAGGCGAGGCACGCTTTTTGAGCCTTGAGGTGCGCTTTTAATAACACTGTATGGGAGAGAGAGAGAGAGAGAGGTCAACAGATGGCAGTTGAAGCCAAACAGGAAACGCAAACTTCATGTGATAGTATTTTTTTTACTTTATTCTGTTGTATATTTTTTGCATTATATAGCTTCATTCATAATTGCCATTATGTATTTTTTCAAATTTTTAAATGTTTAACATTATGTCATGCAAATTTGTGATACCAATTTATTGCAATTATGACACGAGTTACAATATGTATTTTACAACATTGATAAATGCTGCAAAATATACTTTTAACTTTCTCCTTTTCGATGTTTTTAATAAGATTTTCCCTGTTCAAGTTTTCTTGGTCTAGATGCTCATGCCTTTAACCCAATTGTACACATCACCTCCTTCACTCAATGCTTTCCATATTGATTCTATGTAAGAAACTGTAATGAGATATGCGGAAAAACAAAGAGTGCGATAAGCACTTACAACAACCACCAATGGACAAACAAAAGGGATAACACCCAAATCCACAAAGAGACAACACAACATAAAAATATAAATGTCTCTTATTGAAAAGAGAGAGCTCTCAAGAGTGAAGAATACAAGAGGGGGGCACCCCTATATATACAAAAAGAAAGGGAGAGAGGGGTGGCCTTATGGCCTAAAAAGAAGTGCCACAAAAGGGGGCTCCCCATGGAGTCGTTGGGAGCCCCCAACAGTCACAAATGTGACCGTTGGGGGCCCCATCGACTCAATGGTGGGGCCCCTTATGTGGGTAAAAAACAAAAATAAAAAAAGAAAAAAGAATGTGCAAAATAAATACAAAAAAAGGGGAAAATAACAAGTACCCCTATCGGGTACTTGTGAAATGACTAAAATACCCCTATTGGGTATATTAGACAATATATATATAGATTACATGTATTTTAACAGAAACAACTCCACTGTTTAGAATATATGACTTAGATTAGTACAAAACATGAGCTGGGAAATTAATACCCTAAAATATGTGCAAGAACATGGTGGCTTGGAAATAAAGTGAAATAGAAGGATATATAACACATATATTACATGTATGTATGTATATACACACACACACAGAGAAAGAGAGAGACATACTTCAATGGATGGTAGTTGAAGCCAAACAAGAAATGCAAACTTCATGTGATAGTACAATGGAAACCTGCCAGAGTGCAGCACATTCAATAAGAAACTATTAAGAAATCAGCATCAGACCAGTGAAAAAACTACACTTGTTTTTGTGAGGCAGCTGGTGGATATCCTCGCAAAGAGGTGAGATATCAACTTAGATAGTGTGACTCTAGAAAGCCAGCTGTTACATTTAATCCCAGGAAAACAACACATTTTGCCAGATCCAACAAACAATTTTCCAATTTAATAGATGAGTCATTATGTAGGTAGATTTCTTTATTCACTAAACAATTAGTTTGATAAGAAACTTGACAAAAGGAAAAATGGAAAACACAAGCATAACAAACACCATACAGTAAAACAACACATACCAGGAGATTATTCTGTCTGTAAATATTTCTGCAAGGCTGAATGATCCATATACTGAAAATATCAAAAGGATTTTAAGGTAATGACAATCAAATACAAGTGCATAGACTTCAAGTCAATTATTCAAAGCACTCCACATATACTGAGACGTCCAAAGAGAAAATAAAGTAGCCATGTCCAACAATAAAAAAAACAGAAATTACGATGGAGTCGGATGATCACTTGTCCAATGTTTTGCCAATACTCCAAGTTCACTATACTCTTTTATCTCTGATTAATTGAGTATTATGAAAGTATAATATGTGTGTTTCAGTTCCTATTGTACACGTGTGCATATATGTAGAGTATGGTTATATTCATCATTTTTATTATTTAGGAGGGTATTTCTATCTTTTGTCAGTCCTGTTTTCTGTCAATTAGTGCCTTGAATAAGGCCATTTTTGCCCATTGTAAGGTTCCTTTATAATGAGGCAAACTTAATAACCCTAATAATGAATGAATGCATTCTGAGTCCTCCATTGAAACACCCTCTATTGCAGCCCAAGAGGGTTTAGGGCCAAAACTACCAAGGAGGGATTGAAATCAACATTTGAGGCTAGGAAGAGGTAAGAGAACATAATTTTAACCCCTTTTCTGGGACTATTTTTTTATTCAAGGTGTTACTGCTTCTACAAATAATGGCATTCAATATGATTTAGAAGCAAACAGCAAGGTTTCCATAGCAGTATTGAGTTAGACAAAAAAATTCTAATATTTTCTGGTTTTGTTTGAGTAGAGATTTTCTGGTCTGGCTCAAAGTTCAAAGGATAATGACTTGATCTGAGTGGAAGTGCCAGACTTTAGTTCCTTGAGGGTCATCTTTTACTAAAGTAACCTAGACAATCAGGTACAGTGGCTGTTAGACTGATATTTTACATATGAACAGGTGATAGAGAGAGCTAAGCAAAGGTTGCCAAGCTATTTGAAATGAACTTAGGAGGAAAATTTCTTGGGATTGAAGGTCACAAACTCTAAAAGAGGATATTTACTGTCTCAGCACAAGTATGCTACTAATTTGGTGGCTTGAGCACGACTAGCTGATAACATGAAGTATGTTGATACACCCATTGAAACAAATTCCAAGATTCGATTAATTGACGGAAAACCACTCAATGATTTTACAGTATATCGCCAATTAGCAAGGAGCTTGATTTATTTGACTATCACTAGGCCTGAGATCACCTATGTTGTTCACTAGTGAGACATTTTATGATTGCACCATGATTAGTTCATATGACAGTGGTAGTAAGCATTATTTGCTATGTTTGAGATACTATGCACTATGTCTTACTCTTCATGATTTACATTTTGGAGGATTTACAAAAGTTAAAAATTCAATCACAGGTTTCTATCTTGTTCATGCATTACTATAGGAAAATCCAAACCGGACCATCTGTACACCAGAAATTTTTCCTCTTATTGCTCAATTTAATGCTGCTACTAAATATTTTTTACCCCTATCACATTAGCAAGTCACATTTGTCTAAACAAAGCTGACCATGTTTATCACACTATTTCTATGCATTTGGAGAGTCAAAACACCCTAGTCTGCATGCAATAGAAAATTTATCTGACCACCCCTAATATGAAGTAACAAACCCTAATCTAAGCATCACATTCAAAAGCCACTAGGTGATTGTACCCACAGGTCAAACTTAGCATATGTCACTCTATGTCATAGGGACTCGCCAAAGAGCCCACTGCACCTGTTAAAATATGTATATATATATATAAGTACATATATATATACATATATGTATATATATACTGTTTCTTTTTTAGTGAAATACCCGATAGGGGTATTCTTGTAAAACCACAATGTATTTTTCCTTTTTTACTTTTTTCCTTTTTTCTTTTTCTTTTTTACTTTTTTCTTTTTTATTTTTTTACTTTTTGTAAGACCACAAGGGCCCCACTCTTGTAGTCGTTGGGGCCCCAACGGTCAGATTTCTGACCGTTGGGGCTCCCAACGACTACAAGGGAGCCCCCTTGTGGTCCCTTCTTTGAGTCTCCCTCCTCTATAAATAGAGGAGGTATTCTCCTCTTGTATGCATGGGGTTTTCACCCTTATCTTCCTTTCTTCAATAAATCCAACTTATGACTTTAAGTCATTTTCCACCTTTGAGAGTTTTGTGGGTGCACTTATAGTGTTTGTGTTCTTGGTTCTTAAGGTCACTCTTAAAGAGTGTTTTTTACTCCATTGGAGCTTCCGCCTCTTTTCATTACATGGTATCAGAGCTCGGTTGGTGATTGGGCTTCTCTTTATTATCTTGGAACGCGTGCCTCTCAAATTTTGAGAAAAAAGGAAGGATTTGGTGCCGATGGAACGTGATTCTAAAGTGGAGCTTTCTTTTAAGCTAAATGGGTCCAACTATCTCATGTGGGCCTCTGCGATGGAAAATCATCTAAGAGGTAAGAAACTTTGGGGTTATGTTATGGGAACTACTCCCGAACCCTCTCTTGTTCTCACTAAAATCGAAAATGAGATTGAAAAAGCTTTAGATGGCGATGAGCGCATCAAAGCTATCAATGACCATCAATCCAAAGTTGAGGATTGGGAAAGTAACCATGCCAAAATTTTGGCATGGTTTATGAACAATGTTGACCTTAAAAATTATGCTAATATTGCCAAATTTAGAATGTCCAATGAGGCATAGTTTTTTCTTAAGGGTATGTATACCCAAAAGGATCTTGCTCGACAATTTTTTTGTCAAGAAAAAATCTGTTCCACCAAACAAATGGATATGAGTGTTTGGGACTACTTTAGCTCTCTAACCCCTATTTGGGATGAACTTGCTCTTCTTGAGCCTAAATGGGTGGCTCCGGAAGATATTGAATTAAGAAGGAAACAAATTGAAAAGGAGCACTTCTTTCAATTTCTTCATGGTCTTCGCCCGGAATTTGAACAAGTTAGGGCATCTCTTCTCCATAGAAGCAAAGCCTTACCTATTGAAGATGCCCTCGCCGAAATATGCCAAGAAGAAACTCGACTTGGCTTAAGTATTAAGAATGATGAAGTTTTGGTCGTTACTAGGCCCGGATCAAATGTTAAAGTCTATAGACCTCCTCACTTCAACAAAAATAGTAACGGGCCTAGAAAGGGAATAATATGCCATTATTGTAATGAACCGGGACACATTAGACCGGTTTGTCCCAAACTTAAAGGAAAAGTAGCCACGGTTGGAGAAAATTCTCCAAAGAAGGAAGAAGAAAATGCCAAAGAGGGAGATATCAAAGAGACTCTTAATCACATCTCCGAAGTTCTCTAACATCTTCTCAAGACTTCTTCCTCAACATCCGGAGCCGCCATCGCCTATTCTTCATCACCTCCAGGTATGTGGATACTAGACTCTGGTGCTTCTTTTCATATGGCATCTCATAAAAACTCTCTTTCAAATGTGTTTTTCGAACCCATATCCTCTTATGTTTCAACGGCCGATGGAACATCATTGAAAATTGAAAGTATTGGAACGCTTGATTTTAAAAATTCTCAAAAAAATTTAGTTCCTAAAGTAAGAATCGTTCCAAAAATTAATTTAAATCTTTTTTCAGTTTCTCAAATCACTGATCATGGATGTCAAGTCTCTTTCTCACCTAAAGATTGCACCGTGCAGGATCTCCAGTCAGGGAAGCTGATTGGGCAAGGCCATAGAAGGGGTGATCTCTATTTTATGGACTTTTTGACTCTTCCATCTAAATCTTCTTGCAATCTTGTAAAAGACAAAAGTATTGGAATTTGGCATGAGAGACTTGGTCATCCGAATTTTGTAAAAATGTCTCTTTTTCCGTTTTTGAACAATACTTGTAAAGACAATCACATGACTTGTAAAGATTGCATTTTTGGGAAATCTAAAGCTACTCCATTTCCTCGAAGAAGTTACTTTACCACTCGGCCATTTGAACTTGTTCATTCCGATGTGTGGGGACCTTCCCCTATTTTGTCTAAAGGAGGATTTTCGTATTATGTGGTCTTTATTGATGACTTCACTCGATTCACGTGGATTAAATTCCTAAGTCGCAAATCCGAAGTTTTCTCCTTTTTTAAAGAATTTCATGCAATGGTTAAAAATCAATTTTTGGGAAATCTATCTATTCTTAGGTCCAATTCGGGAGGCGAATATTTGTCCAATGATTTTCAAAGTTATTTAAAAGAAAATAGAATTTGTCATCAACGTTCTTGTCCCAACACTCCGCAACAAAATGGTCTTGCGAAAAGAAAGCATAGACACATAATAGAAACTACAAGAACGTTATTAATTTCAAAAAATATCCCAAAATCTTTTTGGGCCGAAGCGGTTCTAACCTCAACGTATCTTATCAATAGAACCCCTTCATCCTCTTTGAAAAATCTTTCTTCATTCGAAAAACTTTACAATATGACTCCCGATTATAAAAGACTAAGGATTTTTGGATGTAAATGTTTTGTTCTAACTCACAAAAATGATAAACTTTCGCCTAGGGCTATTGAATGTATTTTCTTGGGATATGGCGAAAAACAAAAAGGATATCGATGTTTTGACATACTTAAGAACAAACTTTATATCTCAAAAGATGTCACATTCCAAGAAGAAGAAAATGTTTTTCGCACCAACCAAATGAAAATATTGATTATTCTTTTTTATTTGACTTATTGCCTCAAGAAAACATCATAGATGATCATATTGATCCTAGTGAACCCCTTGGTGAACATCATTTTGAACATCCAAATGATGATCAAAACTTAGAAGAAAATGTTTCAAGACAAATACAAGTCTACTCTAGAAGGAATGAAAGAAATCCACCTTGTGCCCTTGAAAAAAAATTTCAAAGTGAGTCAATCGAAGAGACCTCTCAAAGAAAATCAAATCGGATTTCCAAAATACCCAATAGATTTGTTTCTTATGATTCTTTTTCTCCTAACTATCGAGCATGCCTACTTGCTCTTCACTCCTTTCATGAACCATCTCATTACAATGATGCTAAACAATATGCTCATTGGAATGAAGCTATGAAACTAGAACTTAATGCTCTTAAAAGGGCGCAAACTTGGGAAATCATTGATCCTCCCATTGGCAAGAAACCCATTGGATGTAGATGGGTTTTTAAAGTAAAAACTAAGAGTGATGGTTCATTGGAAAGATATAAGGCTAGGTTGGTAGCCAAGGGATATGCCCAAGAGTATGGGGTAGATTATGATGAAACTTTTGCCCCAGTTGCTCGAATGACTAGTGTTCGAGCTCTTATTGCTATAGCCTCTGTTAAAAAATGACCAATATTTCAACTTGATGTCAAAAATGCTTTTTTAAATGGTAATTTAAATGAAGAAGTTTATATGGAACCGCCTCCAGGTATGAATTTAAATGGAAAAATTTTGAAATTAAAAAAGGCTTTATATGGACTTAAGCAAGCTCCTAAAGCTTGGTATGATAGGTTTAGTAATGTATTAATCAATTTAGGATTTTCTTCTTGCTATACTGACACTACTCTTTTTGTTAAAAGGACAGGTGACTCCATTATTATGCTTCTACTGTATGTTGATGACATGATCATCACTGGGAATGACAAAAAGGGAGTAAATGATGTAAAGTCTATGTTAAAAGAAACTTTTGATATGTCTGACCTTGGATATTTGAGATATTTTTTAAGGATTGAAGTGGTTTATTCCCCGCGAGGATACATCCTATCTCAAATGAAATTAGCTGTAGAAATTTGTACCAAATCAGGAATATCTGATGAAAAGAAAGTTAAGACTCCTGAAGTTATTAATGCAAAACTGAGACTTGGAGATTGTGTTCTTCTTGAGGATCCAACCCCCTACCGTCAATTAATCGGATCTCTCACCTATCTATCCATCACACGTCCAGATATAGCTCATGTAGTTCATGTAGCAAGTCAGTTTCAGCATGCACCTACTTCGGTTCATATGGCGGCCGTAATGAGAATAGTGCGATATATCAAAAATACTATATCCAAGGGACTCTTCTTATCCTCTTCCTCATCTCTTGTCTTAACTGCTTTTACTGATGCTGACTGGGGAGGAAATCCCAATGATCGTATCTCAATAACGGGTCTTTGTATTTTTTTAGGTGAATCCCTCATTTCGTGGAGATGCAAGAAGCAGCAGAAGGTTTCACTATCATCCACTGAAGTCGAATATCGGGCCATGGAAATGACAACTATGGAGATCGTATGGCTCAGGAGTCTCCTTGGTGACATGGGCGTCCTCATTTTCACTCCCATCAAGCTCTGCTGTGATAACAAAAGTGCGATATACATTGCCAGCAATCACACCTTTCATGAGCGGACCAAGCATATCGAAATGGATTGCCATTATGTTCGAGATGAATATCTCAGAGGGACTATCTCATTACCATATGTTACTTTAGAGTATCAACTAGCTGACTTCTTCACCAAGGCGCTCCCAACTCCACGATTTATGTTTCTTCTTAGCAAACTTTCGGTCTTCTCCCCGTAAAGTTTGAGGGGGCATGTTAAAATATTTATATATATATATATACTTATATATATATATATATATACTTATATATATATATATATATACTTATATATATATATATATATATTGTTTCCTTTTTAGTGAAATACCTGATAGGGGTATTCTTGTAAAACAGCAATGTATTTTTACTTTTTTCCTTCAGCATTGACACGATGCGGGTGCAGCACCCGGTGTGGTCAATAAACCCTAGGTACGGTTAACCCGCACCTAGGGTTATATGTGTCCAAAATGGACTCGGTCAACTTTGGCTGAGTCCATTTTGGTCACTTTATATATATATATATGGGGGGTATTTAGTGTCACGACTCCTCCCCTCCCCGCCAACCCCTCCTCCTCACCCTCCCCGACTCATCCCTTCCTCCTCTTCCGACGGCAGCGGCGGGAGCAGCGATGGTAAGTCTCTCTCTCTCTCTCTCTCTCTCTCTCTCTCTCTCTCTCTCTCTCTCTCTCTCTCTCTCTCTCTTCTTCTTCCTTCTCCTCCTCCTCTTGTCTTTCTTCTTCTTCCTTCGACATCTCCCTTTGTTGCTGCCTCCTCTCTTTCTTCTTCATTCTCCTCCTCCTCTCATTCTTCTTCCTTATCCTCCCTCCTCCTCCCCTCGTTGGCGGAGTTCTAAGTTCTGCTAATTTTTTCTAGGAATTTTATTTTAATAAAAAAAAAATTATCTTTTTTGTTTTAAGGACAAAAATGATGAATTTATGCATGATGAATTGATGCTATGATAATTGTTTTTATTTCATTAGTGTTAACTTAAAACTGTTAATATATATATATATATATATATATATACACATATATATACCCTCCCCGCACCCAAGTTTTTTTTAAGTGCCGCATTGTCACACCCGCACCCGTATCTGCACCCGCACCTATGTGACATAGATGTCACTTCACTTATGCATGTTTAATCAATCGGTGTCTCCCACACCCAAACTCAATTGCTTGAATATTGTAGGTGATTTTCCAATGAGATGTAGGCCAAGCGGGGGTAGGACTCTGTGGTAGAGATACAGGAAGAAGAGGGTAGGGTAAAGATCTTCATTTGTGGTCATAAGGAAACAAGTTGCTTTGCACCGATGTAATTTTGAATATATATTTTGTGGTCCTTCATAATGTTTTTCCATCCAATATATGGAAAGAAATTGAATCAAGCCGCTATATGATGTTAGTAAGGAAAAGCAAGGCACATAAAAGTATGGAAAATGTAGGCAGTTATTTGTAACTAGTACAAACTTCAAGCAATTATCTGTAAAATATGATCCTTTTTTCTGGAGTAAAAAAGTAAAAGTAAAACAACCTTCAAATGACTTTTTTTACAAAAAAAAAAGTAAAAAAATCTCAAAAATGCCACCATCTTAAGGACAATTTGGCAATTTTATGCTAGTTGAACACAAACATCCATGCTCTCACACCTGCACATATTACCCCATGTTACATGCAAAATCAATTACGGGGAAAAGATAGACATGCCACTTGAGAGATGAAGGAAATAAAAAATTATGTATTTATTAAAACATTCCAAAAAATCTATTAGTGATTATGTGTTACTAATAAATAAATACTGTGAGGTTAACGTGTCAGAACCAGAGTTACCGAAAGCGCCTAGGTAAGTGGGGAAGCGCGCTTCGGAAGCGCAAAACGTTGCACTTCCGAAACGCGCGGGGAAGCGCCATTTTTTAATGGGAATGGGAAGCCCGCTTCCAATCACGCTTCTCCCGCGCTTCCCCCATTTTTTCAATTTTTTTTTTTTTATTTTTGCTTCCCCCTCGCTTCCTAGGTCGCTTCCGAGACGATTCCCGATTCGCTCCTAAGTGGTCCCACGCTTCCCGCTTCCTAAAATTTTGAAAGTGCCTCGCTTCCCGCTCTCGCTTCCCGCTTCCTCAACTGGCAACCATGGTCAGAACATATAATCATCCAGTATATTGTAACGTGTTACAGTAAAAAACAAATTGCACAAGATGTTAACATGTATGAAGGCTCTGCATCTTATTGTCAAAAGTTTCATTTTGAGAATTTTCTCAAGGAAAATCTTGTGATATTTCAAAAACTCTTTGGGAAAATATTGACGGAATTCTAGAAAATAAAAAGGAAAATACTTAAAAACTTAAAGAGAACAAAAATAAAAGAATAACAATAAAAAGAGATGATAAACTGAATTTATCACAAATTTATCAGCAATTTCAAGTTAAATTCATATCCTCAATGATATTTGTGACTATGTAGCATCAAGTAGATATTCTTGAACAACCACATCATCTATAAGATTAGAATGTATTTCTCCATTAGGTAAAAGTAAAGTGAATGTCAATGAAACAATTTGTATCTCAAAGACAAGAAGATTGGATGATAAAATGGAAAAGAACAAAATATTAGGAAATCATGACAAACCTGCCCAATAAGACAACCACTTCTCTTGTTCCTTACGATCATTCTTTTCTATGGCCTTGAATGTGGAGTATACAGGCAAAGCAACTCCAACTGAACAGCTACATTTAAAAAGTCGAAAGATGGGTATAAAAAAAAAGTTAAGCTTCAGATAAATTCCACACTAAACCTACCACTAGGCACCAAGTCTGAGTGAAATAAGTTTTGGGGTACATAGTCTAACACTATAAATATTGATATAGCCATGAAATGACTCACAGACCATGACAAAAGAAGAAGATCAATGTCAAGTGTCAACCCTTGTGAATCCAACCATATACTTACTGCAGATCAAATCATGTAGCAATTTGTTTACATGCATAGATAACAAAAAGGAAAAAATTTTGCTCACCAAGAAGGGGATTTTTTTTTTGGAAGGGAACCAAGAAGGAGAATATGACCACGTAAGCAACATTATAAGTCAAAAGAACAGTAACTGTCAATGGATTGGACCAGGCAGAACTAATAGTGCCCCAAGTCAAGAAAGTTTGGCTCTAAATCAACAAGGTACAAGAATTTTAGACCCATAATTGAGCAGTGTCTTGGTCATTTTGCCAGCCCTGCCACGGTTGACATAGAAGCAATTGACAAGAAATGATATCCCTGCCATAGACAGATCATGCAAAGTGGAAACCTGACGAATGGGAACAGGCATGAAAGAAATGTTAATGAATTTGGCAAAAGGCACCTGAGAATTCCATGAAAAGCTTGATCATTTCTGTGCTACTTCCTATGAAAAGCGTTATGATTTCTGTGTTGCTAAAAGCAGGGTATCTTTTAGGCGCTAAAAGGTGGCAGCTGAAAATATTGCATTACAATAAGGAGATTTTCGATTGAATAAAGTTAAAACCACAACATCCTACTTTCTGGTCCAAAGAGAAATGAAATCTCACCAAGCTGTTCGAATGACAATGTTAGAACCAAGTGGGCACAGCAGTAACCGCAACCCAACCTGCAACAAATTAGCCTTTATATTACAAATTTGAACTTGCAATAAGCACAACAAAGAACCAACAAGAAAAAGGGGAAAGCAAAACAGAAGCTAAAAGTAGGAGACACAAATTCTCCAAACATAGAAACATAGTTATTAAGCAGACCATCATTCTTGTAACATATGTTTAAGATGTGCTTTTCACACACACACACACACACACACACACACACACACACACACACACACACACACACACACACACTGGTTGCCCAAGATATAATGCCGATTAAAAAATCCTACCCTGTGAAATGGTCAGAGAGATGGTCAACGTGATAGAACGCAAACTAAAAAGTTTTACCCCCAGAAATTGTTAGAGAGATAGGTGCTTCACGCTCCAAAATAAAATCACGTTCAGTATGGCAGAGACCATCCATTTATAAGCTCATACCATACAACAGATTTGGAGAAAGAAAAAAAATGCAAAAGAGAAAACAAAAAGATGACTTACGCACCCCGCTAGAAACTGCAGATCCCAGAAGAGCCATTTGACATGGATTAGTGATACTTCGCAAGTCAGATTGAAAGTTTACATCAGCATACAAATTCAATTTAAGCCGTCCACTTCATTTTCCTTTCTCTTCTGATACTATGCCCTTCCGAAGAAAGTTTCAACTTCTGAGTATAAGAGCCACGATGAAGAAACAACTGCGAACTTCAGCATAGGAGAGAAATGATCCAAACAGGACTTTTAATTGGTTCTACCAAGCAAGAGAGATCCAGCAATCCAAGGCAACAGCACTCATGAACAATAAGAGGTAAAGGAAAGAGATCCTACAGTAAAAATATGAAGTTTGGAGTTTCGACACATCCATGCAAACACAAGCATCCCCATGGCCACACAAAAATGTCATATTCTGAATTTTCAGGGTTCCAAACACAGAATCATGCACATATGTTATTTGGCACCAAAACAGTAAAGGATGTGTGAACTAAATAGGGCTCACATTAAGCATGTATGTGTGTGTGCGCTCGCATGCGTGTTGGTGTGAACGCCAATGGTTAATCCTTAAAAGAAGTGTGCGTGTATCCGTGTGCACGCCCACATGTGTGTGTGTGTGTGTGTGTGTGCGCGCGCGCCATTAATTGGTTTTTCTGGGACAGAAAGGCAACGACGATCGAAACCTAAATATGGCACAACATTTTTTCGTCGATTAGACTTGAATACAAATAATCGAAAAATAACGCAAAAACGTAAAGCAGGAAAGAAAAACCAGCATCCGAAGCATCAATTAGGCCCCAACTAGCGGCGCCAAGCAAGACCATCACAATCCCCGATCAGAAGAGAAGGCGAAAATCCCATAACCAGAAACAAATTCCTATAGGCCAAACACGATCTTCATCATCTTACGCACTCGGCCGACTAACTCCAAAAGAAGATCCCAGAAATCGCAGGAACATGAAATACAACGACGAGGGAACCTGACTTCAACAAGAAAACGACTGAGCGGAATAAAACGAGAGAAAGAACAACCGAATAAACAAAACCATAAACCGAGTTCAACGAAAGAAATAACCCTAATTCGATTCCGAGGCCGCTCCAAAAATCGGATGGTTCAGCGAGTTTCAGATTCAAATTTCAGCAGTAAAAGGGGGAAAAGGATCGAAAAATAGAAAACCCTAGATCGTTATCCCAATAGTAAATTGAATCAAAACGGAAGATGAGAGGTGTGAAAGAGATAGAGAGAGCGTACCTAAGCAGAATCGATCACCTTCTGAAGAGCTTCGCCTTCGAAACGAAAAAATATTCTTCTGTTCGCCGAGTCGTAAGTCGTAACCACCAACGGCCCTTACGGCCATATGTATCTACCTGAACCCGATAAACGAGATACGGACCTTCCCAGTACCTAATGGGTCCAATTACCAATAAGCTTTGCCCCATCAAGGGTGGCACACGGTCCGGTATACCCGACCGAAACCTGATCCGACTCACAGTTGATAGACACACGAAACGGGTTCGGATCGGGTCTGCAATTTAGATCCTTCGGTTCTTGGGTAAGCAAAATATACATCAGAACACGTTTATATGACGTATGTTTTTACGTGTAACCCAAACAGCTCTATGCAATTTGTGCAGGAACTGAGCTGAACTAGAACCCAGTTTGTATCTAAACTCTTTTTCTGTCCAGACCCAAACTCAAACAACCCATCACTGAATCCAACCCAAACAAAAACCCGTTTTGTACAGAAATCCGTTTCAAGTAGTGTTCACGGATGGGCCAATAAAAATAGAAAAAAGAAAAAAACCAAATTCAAATCAGGAATGTGATCGCAGGATCACTTACCTATAATAATAGCAAACTCTCCTTCCATGGCTATCTTGAAATCCATAATAATAGTAAATCCCACATTCTCCATCATGGGTATGACCCATAGGATGAAGGAACCTAGTGAATCTCATGCTTAATGGGTTTTGGAATTTGATAACTTTTAAAATTATTTATAATTTCAATAATTTGGTTAATTTTTAAATATTTAATACTTTCTCTTCCTGTTTTGGTTACTTATTTATATGTAATTTTAGGTAATTGCTTTTTTTTAAGGCAAACTGAGGTTAGGCAGACCCTGCCAAGAGGCCCAGAGGGCCGGGGGTTCCTGTGGTAGCCGGAGGCCACCCAGTATCAGGCGTCCACCGGCTGTTCATCTCTCCCTCTGTTTCCGGCTCAATCAAGACTCCTCTAGGGTAAGAAGGAACAAGGCCTAGTTGTTTACAAACTCTAAAGTAAATATAGTTTTTTTTTATATTTACACGGAGAAACCACCCCCAGGAACGTAGACTTAGCCACGATGGTTTTGCCATGCTTCGGTTTGATCAAGAGGTGATGCTCATGCGATTTGAACCTGCCTAGCGGCCTAAGTCTCATCCCACTGCGCCAAACCCCTTTGGGGCTGAAGTAAATATAGTTCCTAATTTTATTTTTAAAATTTTGGCATGATTTACCTACTCTCTTGTTCGAGAATTCGGCATATTGTTTGCCTCTTCGGCGAGACTTGTATGCCGGAACCTTCACCACAGGCCAGGCACTAGGTCCCTGCTCCTTGTCGACCTGTTGTATCTTTCTGTGATGTGGCGCGGGTATGTACCTTGAAGGCATGTACCTCTCCATTTTCGGCGGTAAAGATAGGATCGCTCTGGGTACCGTTGAAGATATTCGGTGCCGTATGTTCGTCCCGTGAAGTTGGTCGTTCGTTGGAGTTCTATCACTCGTATCCCGGAGCGGCCATCGGGAAGCGTCCTTCTAAGCTAGCAAGTTGTCACATTCACCTCGACGAGTTAATGAGTATGATTGTTCTCGAGATAGAGTGTGGGTCCACTTGTGTTGAGAATTCTTCGGGCTCTATACATTCATTTGGTTTGCCTCTTCGACTATTGGGCCGCCAGCATGATCTTGCTTCTGGGAGTTGTGTTGAATTTATCGCCCATGATGGATCTTGGGCCCGTTCATTTTTTGATGATCGTGGGATCTTTTGTTCTGTCGATTCTACACTTCATATTCTGACGATATTCCTACCGTGCAAAGGTGTCCTGGTGTGTATGGTGTTCACCCCGACGTGTTTTTTGGGTTTTACCTGCATGGTCTCGTTTTCACCTTACATGCCGCAACAAACCCACTTTTTGTATTCGACGAACTGCCTGTCCGATCAAGACGGAGGATGTTCCATGGAGGTTCTCGGAGCATCTGTTCAGGGGGGCTCGAGGGGCTCCTGCTTGCAACTCGTGCATCCACAACCATGCCCAAATTCATTAGGTTCGGGGGGTGGGTCGCAGGGAGTCGATGACATGTTCGACATATGGGGTATGTCCTTCGTCGAGGTTGCGCGGGCACTAGGAGTGCAGATTTCATCTGAGCAGCTTTCTTCGATCCAGCAACAGATTGTTCCTCGGGCACAATCGGCTACCAGGGTCACAAATAGTCTTCGTCGAGCTAAATCATTGGCATGTTCGCAAGCCCAGCTTCAAGAATATGGCTTCAGCTCAGTTCGACGCTCAGTCGGGCAAAGGCGTACTAGGGTGTTGCCTGATTATTTATCATGAAGATGTGTATTTGGAATATTAGGGGCATGAATTTCCCCCATAAACGTTTGTTTTTAGCTAATTGGATTAGGTATGAAAGTTCGGACATCGTTGCAATTTGTGAAACCAAAATAAAGGATATTCCATTATCAGTGGTATCTTACTTATGAAGAGGTGCGGCATATGCTTTTAAACCGGCCGTTGGGTTTGTTGGGGGCATCCTGGTTCTTTGGAAAGCTTCTCTTAAGGTGATGATAGTGGATATTGGTCATTATTTCATCTCCCTTTCTGCAAACTTGCTGCTATCGCTACAACATGTCGTCTTCACCTTTGTGTATGGCTCTGTCATGTTTGCCTCGCGATCAACTTTCTGAGGTGATTTAGACCGAGTTTTGGTTACATCTAGAGTTCTTCAGTGTTTAGGAGGGGATTTCAGTTGTCTGTTGTCTACGCAGGATTCTAGTCTACCGGTTTTTCTCAACTTCTCCATTAAGGGGTTTCAGGAGTTTGTTCAGCGAAATCAACTTTACTTGGTACCTCATGTGAGGGAGCAATTTTCATGGTCAAATATGAGGTCTCGCCCTTACTTGCGGATACTTGATCGTGTTTTTCTCTCCCTAGAATTATTTCACACGGTCTCGGATGTCATTGCATTCCTGCTTCCGCGGACCCTGTTTGATCATGGACAACTGACTGTTTCTTGGGGCGTAGGTTTCAAAGTGTGTCGTAGGTTCTTCTTTGAGGAGTGGTGGCTTCGTGTGCTAGACTTTTAATTGTTGGTCGGACAATCATGGGCTCAACCTGATACAGGATCTTTGGTGGTCATCCGCATCCATGCAAAGCTTCTTCGTCTTCTGCAACGTAATAAGGAATGACTTAGCTTTAATAACTTGAACAAGTTTAGGTTCATCGACCAGTGGGAAGCTGAGCTATCCTATCTGGCCCAACGTCAGGTCGATATTGTTGGTGTGTCGAAGGGTCAAGTGCTTCAGTTGCAAGAGCATATCATTGTCATCTCTGCCCTCGTTGCAGAATGGAGAGCACGAGATGAGTTTAGATGGAAGTTCAGGGTCAAAGTTGCATGGTTGGCTAATGGCGATGATAATACACGATTTTTTCACATGAATGCATCAAATAAATACAGTAAGAACCAGTTACTCTCGATCGAGATCGATGGATGCTAGGTTGGTCAGCAAAATTGTCTACCAGTTATTACTTCTTATTTCTCCATGCTATATTCGGCCGACCTAGGGGGGGTCATCGGCGATATGGGCTATAAGCGGTTGGCGGCAAACCAATTTGTTCTTCTGAAGGCTCGATTCACCGAAGTTGAGATTTCTAATGCTATTAGCGGACTCTCAGGATGGAAGGCCCCAGGCCTTGACGGTTTCCACGTCGACTTCTTCAAAGCTTTTTGGATAATTGTTAAAACTGACATGCTCCACTTGTTCGATAAATTCTATCATAATGCAAGGCTACATAAACCATATCATGTGGCAGTCATCTCTTTGATTCCTAAGAGGCAAGGGGCGTCAGACATATCTAACTTTAGGCCAATTTCAGTGATGGGTACTCTGTATCGCATTATATCTAAGGTATTGGCTAATCAGTTGCGCGTTGTCATTGATCAACTTGTATCTCCGAACTAGGGGCTTTTATTCTAGGTCGAAGTTTGCAAGGGTCTTTTATTTGTGCAACTGAGCTTTTTACTCTTTACAGACGACTGGAGCACCATACTTCTTGCTAAATTTAGATGTTCACAAGGCTTATGATAGTTTGACATGGGATTTTCTGATTGAATCTCTAACAAACAAGGGGTTTGGCAGTCGGTTTATAGCATGGGTTAAGGTGTTGGTCACGAAACTGTATCGTCGATTTGCATCAACAAACTGAGAGGGGGAGAATTCAAGTTGGCTAGAGGTGTGCGACAGGGTTACCCCCTAGCCCCTATCATTTTTAATATCGCGGCAGATGGTTTACCTATTCTCATGAAATTGCAGAACAAACAGGCTTCTTAGATTCCTTGGGCATTCCTGATTTTGTTAGTCACACAATTCAATATGCAGACGATACTATAATATTTGGTCATGCGAATGTTAATCAGATGTCCAGGTTGTGATTCATTATTAAAGTATTCGTTGCAATTTCAGGCATTCGCCTGAACGAGAGTAAGTGTGCTCTGGTCTTACTCAATGTTGACTCTCTTCTCTAATCGACTGCTGCAAGGATCTTCAACTGCCCAATATCCGACCTTCCTGTCAATTTCTTAGGTCTATCGTTTCACTCACTGCAACTGGCGAAAACGTTATCTTGGATGTTTACTATAGAGCGGGTGCAAGGGACATTGTAGTCTTGGAAGGCTCGATATTTATTTTTTGTGGAACGATTGATGCTAATTTGCCATGTTTTGGCCCTATTACCAAAGTTTTGTATGAGCATATCCATTATACTGACGATAGTAGAATGGACGATTAATTGTTTGCTTTTGCACTTCCTTTGGTCTGGGAATGTGTTTCACAAAAAGTATTTGCTTGTTTCTTGGCAACAGATCGTTCTTCCGAGGCAGCGAGATGGCTTGGAGATTCCAACTCTGAGAAAGAGGAGCATCGTTTTAGTCTTGAAGTGGGCCTGGGTAGCTTCTATATCTCAATTTTCTTGGGCTACGTTTGTTAGGCAAAAATATGGTAGTCTACCTGACTCCCTTCTTTCGACACCTAGTTTAGTGTGTCATTCATCCCTCTGGCTGGAGTGGCGGAAGACACTTCGGTCCTTCAGTGGCAGGGATCTTAGGCATGTCCATGGTCGCCCGTGGCTTCACTGGGCCATGGCGAGCGGAGATAGATTCTTCATTAAGCAAGTTTATCATTCCTTGTTGCCATTCGAGATGGATTGGTTTCCCACTGATTGTATATGGGGTAAAGGGCCCGCTCCAAGGGCAAAAGCTTTGGCGTGGCTAGTGGCTTTGGATCATGTTCAAACCCATATTAATGTCAGGAAATGAAGGATTCAATTTTTCAGCATGTGTGTTCTTTGCGAGAAGGCAGTAGAGGACATGACTCACTTATTTTGGCTCTGCCTGGTCATTCTAGACTTAGTTTTTCAAATTTGGGGTGCACCGTCTGTTTAAACTCGTCTGAGTTTCGTTATTCGGGACCTCTTGCTTGGTCTCATGATTTTACGACATAAAAAAATGAAAATTATTGTGGTAGGTATGGTTATTTTCAGCATGGTGAGTGATCTGGACTGAAAGAAACAATATCTTCTTCAGGAGCATCAAATTCGATTTTGGAAGGCTTCATCAACGGTCATGTCTGATGTGTATCTGGCTCTTCAATTACACGGGGGTTTGATCTCTGTGCACAGTTACCATCTAGATCGTGGTTGTCTTACTCCTATGTTTCTCTTTGATCCAATACTCTGTTGGATGTATTTTGGTAATGTTAGAATGGTGAATGCTCTCTCTCTCCATGTAGATAGGCTTTCCTAATATCTCTCTCACTTTGTAATTTTCAATATGTTTCAGAGTTTTATTTTGGTAAATTTTTTTAGGATTTTCTCTCTCTCGCGTGCGTGACGGTGTCACTGTTACAAATGTCTTGAAAATTTGAAAATGACACTGAAACCCAACAAACGTCTATATAAAATTTAAAAAGTTTCTTAAGCAAAATATTTTGGTACACCAATGCCCTTCTTCCGTCTTTAAGTAGTACGTAGTAAGAAAAGAAGTTTTTGTATGGTTTAGGATAATTATTTTTATACTGCTTTTCAATTGGTATGTGTTTATAGTAGAGTTTGTTAATATATGATCATGTTAAAGGATAATATTTAACCTGATTAAAAACTGGTTCTGCTTATAACCCATCTAGGTCCACAATTTTAGCCATACCAAGACCTGACGAAGAATCAAAATCAAATTGGATCAAATACGGGCCTAATTTTTTAGAACCCGATGAAAAAGCAAGCCTGTTTATAATTGATCATTTGTACCTGACCCAACTTACATCTGAACCCAGTAACCCATGCAGATGTACAATTTCAGTCTAGGCCCAAAACCCAAGCTGAATTAAATTAGGTCAGGTTTGGGTCTAACCTTTAGACTCATTTCAAAGGCAAGTCTGATAAAACATATACATAACTACTGTTGGAATAAAAATGGGTCGTATGTGAGTTGGATCATCCATAACCCGTATCACTAGATCTGAATTTTGAGAAATGGGTCTGGTTACCGATTTGAATCTGACTGGAATCTCACAGCAGGGTCTGATCATGTCCAGTTATTATACGAGTCCCTTGTGAGACTGGGTCAATTGAGAATGGCAAAAACTATTAGTATCATGTGAAAAAAGTAAAACAGACTCACAAAGAGAAAAGGCTTCTGGCCGCCCAAAAAGTTGCCAACTGAATTTCTTGAGACATACACGTACGTACTTAAGGAACAAGGAACCATCAGGTCGCTCTCCCACACCACACGTGTTGAGACTTTTCATGTCATGAAATCCACCACTGGTAATATTTTGAACGTAGTAGCTTCACTGGCTCTTCTCTTTCTCGGTCACTAATTATGGCAGCTATTCTCTCGGCCAAACCCTGGTTAATCAGCAAAAACATCAGATTATATTTTTTATTTACACGGAGAGACCACCCCCAAGATCTGGCTCTGCTTATCCTACTTACCATCGATCACTGTCCTGTCCTGGCAGCATAAAACTTTCTGAGCTAATCGCCTACAGGGGCTGCACACTTGTCTCCAATTCAACAATTTTGCAGACCAAACCACGTATGTTATTATAATCATTGCCCGAAAGGGAATGAGTTATAGATCTTGTGATTCTTAACTTGACATGACATGGACTATGGATCTTGACTTGTGATCCAAAATGGCAAAGATTATGGATCTTGTGATGGCATGACAGGAAATGGCATGGGCTATTTGAGTTTGACACATGGCGCAAAAGGGCATGACTTTAAAAATCCAACCAAAACTGAGATACAAGCTCCGTTTGGGCCTAGGGATGCAAATGGGTCAGGTCCAGCATCGAGGGTTTGCAAATTTTGGCTGTTCCGGATCTGAATCCTTATGTATTTAACTGCTCCAGATTCGAACCGTTTGCATCCCCAGCTCAGCCCGGGGTCAAAAAAGCTGTCCCATGACTGTCGCTCATCACTAGTTGAGGCTGCCCACCAAAGTCAGGCCATGAATTTGTATCCTCATAAAAAAGGTAAATTTAGTATGCGTGTTCAGGCGGTATCCTGGCTAGGTTTTCTAACCGCTAGCAGTCGTCTTTTGCTCAGCAAGTTTAAGAGATTCCAAGTTCAACGGACTGTGGGGAGTGGGGAACTTACTAATTTCTGTATGGAACCTTGGGCAACCTCATTCAACTAATTGAAGCCCATCATTTTATCGCTGATTTGAGAAAGTTGCGGCATGTTAAAAGTAATGATACGATCGAGCCATCCTCATCTAATTATTGTATTGTTGCTAACGAATCCCTGCAACAACAACAACAACAACAAATTCAGCAGAATATAATGGTGATTGATTTAGTGCAAGACAACAGTTAAAAAATATGAATTATGGTAGATGTTATCTTGTTCTTGTTCTTTTTCTTCTAAGGCGGCTTGAGAGGTAATTAGGGACAAAGAGGAACGCTTTTAAAATTATAAAATGATCTGGTTTAACAGTAGATGTTCCAAGAATTGCTCTTACTCTCAGGTTGGCAGTGGGCAACCGATTACTTACAGATGAACGATGATGCATATTTGGTTCCTGTATGGTTAGCCAATGTGTTCTTTGTAAGAAAGCTACAGAATCTGTTGATCGCCTATTTATCACTTGATAATTTGGTAGCGGGTTGTTAGACTCTTTGGAAGATGGATGATACCTTCCGATTCAGTTCTTTCGTCTTTAATATGGTGAGGAAGGAATAGTTTTTAAAATAAAACTATTCCTAACGACCACTGCTTGCCAATCCAAAAAAAAAATTGTATGGACCTAGACTGGTGTGAATCAAGTCTTCTGTCCACCAGCCTCGTTCCAAAACTAACCTACACGGGTACTTTGAAAAAAGTTAGGACTAGACCAGCTAGTAAAGATAAACAAGCCACTGTTATTTGTCTCCCCTAATTCGTCTCTGCACTTAACAGGGTTGGTGAATCACCTACAACGATCACACATTGTGACCTTTGCTAACTAAATTTACTTACAAGACCATAACTAGCCAATTTGTTGAAGAAATGCTCGGCTTGAGTGTTTTTTTGCGACGAGACTTCTCTCCATGTGCTACCAACTTCTGAGTTAGGTACTTCATATTAAAATATCAGCATTTTATGTTTTGCATGATTACCACTATCAACAGCAACAACGTCACGATGCTGCCTTAGCTCGCCCAGTGGTTAGAGCGGTACTTGGTGAGACATTGGCTTGCCTGATGGGTGTTCTTCTTCTTGGCCAGTACCTGAGGTTTTTTATTTACGATTTGGAGCTCATTAAGCAACTCCGGCCTATTCCTAGGCAGCTTCCTTGTCATTAAAAAAACAAAACAAAGCTATATAGGGATTTATATTTAAGTTTTTGGAGCTCATTAAGCAACCCCGGCCTATTCCTAGCAGGCAGGTTTCTTGTCATTAAAAAAAAAACAAAGCTATGTAGGGATGCAATGGGTCGGACCTAATATCAAGCTTTTGCAATTTGATTGTTCCGGATCTGATTCCAATCTGAATCTCCATGTATTTAGCTCTGCCCAATCCAAACCTTTTGCATCCCTAAATTAGTACTTAATACGGCTAGTGTCAATTTGGACATGAATAGAGGTGCAAGGGGGCAAAAGTTGCGACACCATTGAAAAATTGCTTTCGAGAAAAGATCTCTTTGTCACTTTAGGGCACGTTTGGAAGTGAGAAACCTACTCATATGAAAGAGAAAATTTGTACTACGAGAAGTTTTGATATGATAATTTTTCTAAAATAAGAAATTTTTACTTGTTTGTGTGCATTAAGAAGAGGAAGAGCAAGAGGAGGAAGAGGGGAGTTGCTGAGAAGAGAAGAGGGAGTTGAGGAGAGGGCTAGGAGGAACGAGAAGAGACTTGATGTTGTGGAAGAGGGCGGACTACTGATCGGATAGTGGATAGCAAGCATTTTTCGGTGGCTTTCCTGTGTATCCTCTCGGCCAAGCTCCTAGTTCGATCGAAAATTGACCTCAAAGATGATCATTGTCAAGGTTAGGGAAGATGGATAATCAAAGTGAGGGCAGTGATCAAACAGCAAAATGTGAGCTTTTTTGGAGAAATTTTAGATGCGCCTTTGATTAGGCAAAATTCCAAAGAAGGGCAAGGATCATGTTTTCTATTGAGCAATAGGTATGGATTGTGATGGTCGACAGGCCTGGTTGGTCTCGAAGGGCTACATCAGCAGTCCCTCGAAGAAAAAGTTTATTTCATTTGAAAGGTTTGAAAAAACTTAAAGAATTTTTCATATCATATCACTTTTCCTACACCTTTCTCCAAAGAAAGCAGGGGTTAGGCAGTGTCACGGGCTTAAAAGCGAAGGCCCCCACGACGTAGCTTCGGGTAATCACAAACACCAAAGGCAGGCCTTTTAAGCACACAAACAACTCACAGCACACGCGCATGAGCAGAAGCAAGAGTACGCGTATGCACAAACACACAAAGAGCAAAGAGGCAAGGATGCAAAAAGCTTCTTTATAGATACTTGAAATTAGCAAAATACATCAAGAGGAGAAGAGAGGGTCCGAATACACGGGGTGCTTAAGCCGTAAAGCCTTGTGGGGCGCTCGAGAGTGCCAAAGAGGTATATACATCAAAGCAAAAAGGTGAAAAGCATGGCGGCTTGGAACACGCTCCCCCGCCTAAGTTGGCGTCGTCCTCGACGCCAATTGTTCATGGTAGTCTTCTACAAGTTGTCGATGCTGAAACATGTTGTTGGCCTTCTCCCAAGTGGCATCACATTCTGGCAATCTCTTCCATTGCACTAAGTACTTTTTGACTTTCCCTAGATAGTTGTTGGAATGGTTGAGGATGACTTCTGGTTCTCTGCTTGGTACACTGACCGTAGAGGAGCCCGTTGTGGGATCAAAGCACGTTGAGGCATGCTCCATTGAGGATCTCCTTCATCTTCGTGGAACGACTTCATGTTACATATATGGAATACTTGATGCACTTGAAAGTTTGCTGGTAAGTTCAGCTGGTACGCTAAGTTTCTCACACGTTTGATAATGGTGAAGGGACCATCATACTTGCGGATAAGGCCTCGGTGGTGGCCCCGAAAGATAGTTGTGCATTCGAAAAAGAGCTTGGCCAACACTTTGTCTCCAATGTAAAATTTTGTTGGATGACGCTTCTCATCTGCTCATTTTTTCATGCACTTGGTCGCCTTATTTAGTTATGCTTTCGCCAACTCAGTCTGATCTTGCCAATTCCTCATGAATTGGTATGCATAAGGTGTTTTGCCACGTCCTCACGCGGCAAGGGAGTGCGGAGTCTGCGGTTGTTGTCTGATTGCGACTTCAAATGGACTATGGCCGAAGGACTCGCTCTTTTGGAGGTTGTAGCAAAGTTGAACCACGTCAAGTAAATCAACTCAATCCCTTTGGTTGGCACTAAAAAAGTGCCACAGGTATTCCTCTAGCATACTGTTTATTCTCTCTGTTTGTCCATCGATTTGGGGGTGAAAACTTGTGCTGAAATGCAAGTTTGTCTCCTTTATACTTAACACTTCTCGCCAAAACTTGTCAGTGAAGCGTGCATCATGATCGCTGCCGATGCTCTTAGGAATTCTCCAATACTTGATTATGTTCCGCACAAACAACTTTGCAGTATCTGTAGCTGAGCAGGTGGCAGGGGCAGGCACAAAGACAACATACTTTAAGAACCTATCCACAACCACGTAAATCGAACTATAGCCTTGTGCTTTTGGCAAGCTCACAATGAAATCCATGGTTATGCACTCCCATAGACGGCTTGGCACAAGTAAAAGCTCCAGTAGTCCACTGGGTCTCTGATTGATGGGCTTGTCTTGTTGGCAAATCAGGCAAGTCTGCACATAAGCATCTACATCATCGCACATTTGTGGCCAGTAGAACGCATATTCTAACAATCCCAAGGTCCTCCATTGCTCTGGGTGACCGACCGAGGTAGTATTGTGGAACTCGTGCATCAAGCGCCTCCACAAAGTATCCTGCCGCAGAATATGTAGATGGTCACCCGCGGTGCGGAGCAAATCGTCCTCTAGCCAAAATCTATGTGTCTTCCCTTCCTTCACCAATGTGATCAATTGTTGAGCCATCGAGTCACTTTTTGAAGCTTCTTGCACCTGTTTGAGAAGATAGTTTGTTGGTTGGCTCACACTGTCATCCCAAGTGAGAAAAGCTACGAGTTCTGCCTTCCGACTCAATGCGTCGGCCACAACATTGGTCTTGTCTAGCTTGTATTCGAAGACCATATTGAATTCTGCTAAGAAATCCTGCCAACGCGCTTGCCTTGGACTCAGCTTCTTTTGAGTCTGAAAGTAGCTTGTCGCAATGTTTTCAGTGCGTACAAGGAACTGCGACCCCAAAAGGTAATGTCTCCATGTGCGAAAATAGTGCATGATCGTCAATATCTCGCGCTCGTGCATAGTGTATCGACGCTCAGTGTCGTTCAACTTCTTGCTTTCAAATGCGATAGGATGTCCTTCTTGGAGCAACACCCCTCCAATAGCAAAGTCAGATGCATCGGTTTGCACTTCAAATGGTTGCCGACAGTCAGGCAACTTCAGCATTGGATCCTCTGTCAAGGCATGCTTCAACCCATCAAAAGTCTTCTAGCAGGCATCAAACCATAGCCATGGTATGTCTTTCTTCAACAAATCTGTGAGCGCAGTAGCAATCTGCGAGTATTCCTTGATGAAGCATCGATAATATTTGCAAGCCTCAAGAAGGATAGTAACTCTGGAACCTTAGAGGGCGGCTCTCATGCTTGAATAACTTCAATCTTCCTGTGGTCCATTTTAAGAGTGCCTCCTCCCATAATATGCCTAAGAAAATGGACTTTCTTCTGACCGAATAGACATTTTTCTCACTTGACATATAACTCATAGTCCTTCAGAGTCTGAAACACAATCTGAAGGTGCTGAACATGTTGCTCCATCGAGTCATTGTACATCACTATGTCATCTAGGTACATGACGACAAACTTGTCAAGGTGCGGGTAGAAGATCTTATTCATTAAGCCAAAGGGCATGACAAGGAATTCGAATGTCCCATGTCACATTACAGAGGTAGTTTTTGACTCATCCCCTTCTGCAACTCTGACTTGCCAGTAGCCAGATCTCAAATCCAACTTAGAGAAGACCTTCGCCTTTCCAAGCTGATCAAACAAGTCTGCGATCAAAGGAAGCAGGTACTTGTTCTTCACCGTCATTTCGTTCAGTGCCCTATAGTCGACGCACAACCGCTTTGACCCATCGTGCTTCGCTTGAAACAACATGGGCGCTCCAAAGGGAGCTTTGGATGGTTGGATGATCCTTGCTTCGAGCATATCATCCAGTTGTTTGTGTAATTCCTGCAACTCAGAAATTGCCATGCGATAAAGAGCCATTGCGGGTGGTTGTGCACCCGGTACTAATTCAATTTAATGGTCTCATGCCTCAAAGGTAGCTTCTTTGGCATCTCGACGGGCATAACATCGTCAAACTTCTTCAATATTGGGGCTAAGGCCTCTGGGACATTTGAGGCTTCTTATGCCTTGTCCGTAGCGTGTATTGTGACAAGAAAAGTCTTGTCACCGCCTTTCATGTCTCTCTTCAATTGGAGCACAGACACTAAGCACTCACAGGGCTTTTCTAATATCGTAGTAACCATGCAGAGTTGATCCTCACTCTCATAGCTGGCAACGTTGAGGTGGGGCATCGACACTGCCTTGTTGTTTCTCAAGAATTTCATCCCGAGGATGACTTTGAAATCATCCATAGGTGCGACTGATAATGTGATCCTTCCCGACCAGTTGTGGATTCGCACTGGGGCATCATGGACAACACTATAGATGGCTTTGGCCTTTGAATTAACTGCTTTCATGTAGCTCTCTTTCTGTTCTACTGTAATCCCAATCGTTCTGCTTCTTCACATGAAATGAAATTATGTGTGGCCCCTGTGTCTATCAATGCCTTGGTGAGTCTTCCGTTGAGCAGAAGCTCCAAATACATCAGTTCTTTACATATGCTCGGTTCTGCAGCAGCTGCCATTTTCACCGCATTCATCATTTGCATTGCATAAACTGTTGGCACCTCTGCAGGTTGATCCTCTTTTTCACCCTGAACGGCATTCGCAGCTCAGGCTCCATTCTCTTGACCATGATTTTTGTTGGGACATGTATCCTACCAATGATCTTTTTGACAGATACGGTAATCATGACGATGATAATTGTCGCCCTGAAAGTTATTCCAATTTTGATTGTTGTTTTGGCCATCCTGTCAACCATGATTCTGTTGGTTCCTCCAACCAACATTTTGTCCTTGATCATTCCTTCAATTGTATTTTTGATTGTTGCGATCATTTTTCTGTTGTTTGTCTTGAAATGCAGGGTTATTCTTGTCAAGCTTGGCAAGTTTTTCTGCAACCACAAGCACCTCAGCTAGCGTTGCAGGGTCATGCCGAATGAGTTCTTGGTTTGCCCATCCTTGCAACTCGCACGTTGTCAAAATAGAACAACCGATCATGATTATCTATTCTCTCAACTTTCAACATTATCAAAGAGAATGCCTTGACATAGTCATGCATTGACCTTGTCTGTTTCAATGCCAGCAATCTTTTATGGGTCATTTTCTCTTGATTTTTAGGTAGAAAGTAGTCTCACAATTCTTTTTGGAGGTCCTCCCACGAGACTATAACAACCAAACTCCGTCGAACATCACCCAGGCGACGTCTCCACCAAAGAGTCGTTTCATCCACAAAGTACACTGCTGTGGTCCGCAACCTATCTGCGTCGTCCTTTATTCTCGCAGCTTCTAAAAACTGATTCATCTCGTAGATACAATTCTCGAGATCCTTTGAGTCGTGCGTGCCTTTATACTTTGCAGGCTCGGATAGCCTGTAACATGGTCTCTCTACGTATATCGCAACGCTGCCAGCTGAGGCAGTCCTCAGTTGTTGCTCCAACTGTTCATTTTTTCGTCGAACAACATTCAATTCAGCAGCCATGATGTTGAACCGACTCAACAAATTGTCAAATCTGGTGGCAAAGTCCTCCACCGAGTAGTTAAGTTTAGTGACAAGACTTTCTATCGAGTCTTTCACTCCATCTACTGCTATTTTGATCTCAGCATTGAAATCCTTAAAAGTCTTACAAGTCGCATTAACCAAGTTCTCAATGTTTGTCACTGTCTCAATCAGCTCCGCAACATCGCGCGAGATGACTGACACTCGATCATCGGCCATGAAATCTTCTTCAGCAGAAACCATACTGCCTGAAGGAGTCATGACATTCTTTTTTGGTGTCATTGTCACTTTCAATATCGACAAGGCTTTGGTACCAACTTGTCACGAGCTTAAAAGCGAAGGCCCCCGTGATGTAGCTTCAGGCAATCACAAACACCAAAGGCAAGCCTTTTAAGCGCACAAGCAACGCACATATAGTACATGTGCACAAGCGAAAGTAAGAGTACATGTATGCACAAACACAAAAAGAGCAGAGAGGCAAGGATGCAAAAAACTTCTTTATAGATACTTGAAAGCAAAGTACATCAAGAGACAAAAAAAAAGAGTATGAATACACAAGTGCTTAAGGTAAAAAGCATGACAGGTCCAAAATAGGCAGACCCTATCTGTCATACAACCATATACCATTGGGAATGGAAGTTGCAACGTCCCAACACAAGGTGCACTAACTGCTCCTGCCAGAAAGTGCCCTCAATGTTAAATGTTTTGGTTTGCTTATTTTGAATGTCAGGGCTGGTTAGCAAACAGTCCTGCAACTTTTATACAATCTGAAAAATCCAAATCTTTTGGTTCAAAATTTCAATGGCCTTGCTTATTTTACATTTAAAAGGAGTCTTGCATGTTGGCAGTAGAAAGAAAAAAACAGTCAATCAATTGGGCAAACCTGCACCTGCAAAGTTACGATCAAATTGAGAGAGAAGGTACCAACGAAGCATTAAAAAAGATTTGCTTAGCCCGATTATCAAAAAGACAGATTTAATGAAACCATATGGGGGCGAGCTTAGCATGTGTTTGAACTTTGAAGTAGCACTTTTGCTTCAACTCTTTTCATGGTGTTGCAAAAGAATTTTTTGGTGGCACAGAAAGAATCTCACACAATAATGTCTCCTTTAGGCTTCAAAAAGAAGTTTGAGTCCTCCCTTTGCAGGTAATAATTATTCTTTCTAGCTAATGATGGTACTCACTCAACACGAGCCAGGTTAATGATGATCAATCCCACCAACAACTTGCACGTGAAGTAGAATGAGACGAAACATTGATGTGGCAAAATATCGCTAAACTATCCAAAACTGGAAATTATAGGTCGTTCGATCAAATTGCTTCTCTAATTGAAAAATGAGGAAGAGGATCATTAACCTCTTTTATTTTTATAGCTAGGTCAAGGGAAAAGAAGGTGGATGTGATTAGTATACAGGATACACGCTCGGTAACACAGACCGTTCCCCTATATCTGGACTGGAGTCTTCCAGGGGTCAGCACCATTTCTTTAGTAGAAGAGGAACGTTGGTTCGGACCAAAACTGGACAGTAGTCGGTACTGGTTTAGGGTAGCCGTAATATGTTAGGTTCAATCAAAATAGGACAGCACCTAGCCAGGGCCTGCAACAACCTGCACCTCGAGCTAACCAAGACCTGACATGAGTCAGGGCCCAATTGCCCAAGCAGACCGTGAAGCAAGGCAGGTTTCGCTTTCAACCAAACTCACTCTCAGCCCACAACACAACAAAAGCAACCAACCAAAAAATTCCAATACAAAAAAAAAAAAAACGAACATTACAAGCCTTACATGACACCAGATAGGCAGTGGCATAAATAATAAGGTGTTAAACCGCGTCAAATGAATCTTATAATAAAAATTAAAACATTTTTAAATCTACTTCATATAATACATTAAGGCGTCTCGCTGTTAGTTTTACGGACCTAAATTATTGAGGGTTATGGTTAGCAACTCATTTTGTAACGTAAACCCCAAACTCAGACAATGAGTTTAACGACAACATCGAGATTAGAGAACCATTTGGTGATTATGAAGCAGATTGATTGATTGATTTGATTAATAACCCATTAGTTTTATCATAGTAAGACCCTAAACCACCCACAGGAACAAAAAGAAAGGAACACAGAAAAGAGAGGGGAAAAAAAAAAAGAGCAAAATGGGTCCGGCCAGTGAGAAGCAACAAAGAGGACCGCCCAAGCCCAGACCCCACTGGGTCAAGTCAACAGCACCTCCAAGCTGACGTGGCGACAAGCTCCAAGCGTTGCCAGCACAGCAGCAGCGACGAGTGGAGCTTCTCCACGTGGAAGCCCCTGGCCTGGGTGCGCTTGACCAGGCAGTCGGCCTGCGTCTCGGTGAAGTTGCTGAAGGGAACGGTCGCGAACCCGGCGCGGCCGAAGAGGGTCCGCCAAGGCAGCTGCCTGTCCGGCCAGGAGGATGCGCGGCACCAAGCGGCCACGGCGCTGCTGATCCTCGGCTGCAGCAGGAACCGCTCCATCCGGCGGACAGACTCGGCATCGAGCCCCGTCGCATCCAGCGAGTCCATCAGCGCGGCGTAGGACTGGAGCCCCGCCGCCAACTGACGGCGGAAGGAGGCTTCACGGCCGCGCTCGCACTCCGCATCGACGAACACGGCGATCCGCGGGCCCAGGCGCCTCAGGAACCGGAGGAACCCCGCGATCGAGTCGGGGCGGGACAGCTCGCGCTGGACTGCCGGCGAGAAGTTCACGGCGACGACCTCGCCGTCGCGGAGAGCGAGGGCGTCGAGGCAGAGCGACTCAAACCGGCTGAACGTGACGGCGTCGAACCGGAACTGGACGTTGAGGCCCTGGGCGAAGTGGGAAAGGTTGTCTCGGGTGAGGTGGACCTCCATGGACTCGAAGGGCACGACGGCCGTGAGGCGAAAGGAAGGAGGGGAGGGCCTGCTGGGCTTGAGGGCGAGCTCCTGCATGAAGGAGGACCACTGGCCGCCGAGCCCAACGTCGAAATCCACGATGTGGATCGAGTCGGAGCCGTCGAGGGCCTCCAGGAGGGCCTGGTTCGCCGTGAAGTTGGCGAATTGGGAGAGCGGGGAGACCTCGGAGAAGGATTTGTAGGCGCCGATCTTGTGGACGAGGTCGATGGGAGAGAGGAAGGAGAAATGGTGGTGGTCGCCGCCGGAGAGGGAGAGGAAGAGGGCTTCCTTGAAGTAGAAGGCAGCACGGTGGAGGGGACTCCCCATTGGGGAAAGGATCTGATTGAGCCGCGCCAATATCTCCTGCGCGAGAGTGAAGTTTCCGGCCTCGACAAAACTGGCGGCTTCGACGAGCTGCTCGATGGCGCCGAGCTGCAGGCCGTCCGAGCCCGGCTTCGGCCGGAAGAATTGGGCCGGGGGTTCAGCCTGGAATTGCATCTGCTTCAGGTAGAGATCGTCGAGGGGGTTGATGCCGGTGGGGGTGGGGACGGAATCATAAATAGTGGGGAAGACGCATGGGTAAGGGGGGTTGGCGTCGGACGGAAGGAAGGAATTAGGAGGGGGAGTGCTGAAGGGCATGTGGGAGCAGATGGCGGTGTCCTCCTGAGCGGGGAGTTGCGGGAATAGGAGAGGAGGGGTAGAATCGTCATTCTCCCCGAACATCCACCGGATGAGAGACGAGTCCTGAGGAGGAGAGGAGGCGGCCATCAGCATGGAGTCCAAGTCCTCCATGGGTGGAGGTGTCCCGGACGACAGGTCGTGGAAATCCAGCGGGAAGCCGGCGGCGGTGGGTGGGGGTGGCTCCCTCGCCCATGTCAGCTGCGTTTTGTCGGACAGGAGGTTTGAAACCGCCGCCACCGCCGCAAGGCCTTCAGAGTCTCCGCTAACGCTGCCGGAGGTGGTGAATGACGGAGACAAAACGGTGGTGGTGGAGGGGCTGGGGGTCCGGTGGAGGTCTAGGACAGAGGTGGGCTCGGTGAGGTCAGTGATGTCGAAACAAGGTGGGAGCTTTAGGTGGGTTGGTTGGTGAAACGAAGATGGATGGTAGTGGTGGTGATGAATGGTGGTGCTGGTGGTGGTTGGCCAAGATTTCATGGAGGGTGGAATGAAGAGGGGGGAGGGTTTTTTTGTCGTAACAGGTTGGATTTTAAAGAGCGGAAATTTGGAAACCCATTTGCAAGAGAGAGAGAGATGAGAGCGCTGCTTTCTTTTTTTTTGTCATCATGATGATCATCATGATATCATGATGGCCATCATGACCATAGCAAGGGAGGTCATCCGAAACAAGAGGCTGGCCTGGCCCCTCTGGCGCCTCTTTCCCGTGTGGATTTCTAGCTTGTACGAGAAGCCAGCTCTCGCTTTTTTCCATAGTGACTAGTGTTTCTTTTTATCGCGGGAATATCAATCTTTGGCTGCCCTGTTCTCCAAAAGCCTGATGTTTTTCTTAATAGCAGGGAAGGCCCACCACACGAGTTTGCCTACCTTCCCCTATGGACCATGGCGCCCCCTAGCCGGAATACAGAACTACTGCTACTACTACTACTACTCTGGTTAAGTTGGTATTCAGTAGGAGGATTACTGACCTGCCGCTTATTCTCCTGAATTTCATCTCGCTCCCCTCTTTTTAAAACAAAAAGAATTCATTTTGCGCCAATATTATAATGGCTGTGGAGTTGTTGTACAATGATGATGGTTCAAGTAATAATGGCAGTTCAAGATGATCATGGCATTGAGGGTGTTGATGTTGCTCTTGCTCACGTGGTCAGGATCATCACATCACATCACATGAACTTATCTTCAAATTCGCTGTCCAGAATAACTACGTTCTTATGGGTGGTCGGAATCAACATCATCATCTTCTTCATCCTTTGCAGCCATTTTCATCATCAATTATGTTCGTTTTTTTTTAGTCGAGCAACGCTGGTTTGTTGGGCAGAATGGCAATCAGGAAAGGTTGGAATAAATAAAGCGCCATGTTTTTGGCAAATAGAATTAACTGAGAGGTTTGATGCCGAAACTGAGGCACCTCCATTGCACGCGGAAGATATATCCTTCTCTCTTCGTATGTTTTTTGACGGCTGTAATGTATCTGACAGGCTCTTTGTTTTTCTTTCTTTTTTTGAAATTTCAAACAAGGGTTCCGTTAATTTAAAAGTATTTTTGCAGATGCATCCTTCCCCAGTCAAAGCAAAATGAGCAAAGATTTGCTGGAACCCACACGGCACATGATTGAGATGGCATGCATGCCCTTAGCCGTATTCTCATGTTACCAAAGCATCTCAAGGATAGGCCATGAGATCTCGACTCTTGAGGTCTAATGAAATAAGTTAGTGGTGATCTATGGCACAAGGACATGTGACGCTATTTTTTATTAATAAACATATAGTATATAACCATGTGGTAAGCTGGGTCCTGTGTCAAGCTGAAGGCCTAGGATCGAATAACTCTGCCTAACCTCAGCATGCGTTTAAAAAAAGAGACACGATGCAAGTTGGAGTATCCTGTAACATAGGTTGTGATTAGGGATGCACATTAAGGCTCAGATCGAGCTCATCCATTCTGCAAATGAGTCTAGCCGGTACATGGGCCTAAAGCTTGGGACGAGTTAACAGGGAGATTACTCACCGCGCCCCTTAAGAGTTAGGCTTGTTGGATTTGGAATCCACAAAAAAAAACTAAAAAGATCGATATTCATATTCATGTTAAATCGTTGAAAACAAAACATAAATCAATTCCTAATAGGAAAGTGTACCTGAATTTATTGGCGCTCCGATAGATCCTTGACGGGTATGATCTTCCAGAATCTACATACGCAGTTTTTTTTTTTTTTTCTAAACCTTATGAAATAGATTTATTTCTCTTTTCTTGATAAAGAGTCTAAAAAGAGGGTCACTATATATATATGGTTTGAGGACAATAACCTAATTGTAACCACTTAGGAGTATCTTTCCAATTCAGCTCATCATATAATAAAAAAAAGACAGCTAAGAGCATAAGAGGTCACTTCACATAAGAAGTCCATACCATATGAGATATCATATGGCCCAACCTAATCAAATAATATAAAAACTGGGCTTGAACCATAGACAGCCTATAAAATATGATTTGTCATATGTAAGCCCATACGATTTTTCCCAACAATCTCTCACTTGAGCCACATATCTAATCATATAATCACACATTATAACCTTATGAGCTAAAAAAATTATTATCTTATAAATTGATATATCTGTCAATCTGGTCTATTGATCATGTCAATATAGAACCAAAGCGATCTTCATCATAAATTAACGTAATTAGACTCATCAATAATCACGTATATTGATATAACCAAATGATATGGATCAAGTATGAATGTGAAGCATGAAAATTACATGTAATGTGATCCAAACATGCTTACTTTCAACTGGTCATTCCTTAAACTTTAGTGATATCACAGCATATGATTACAGAATAAAACTGAAACTTTAACTTTATTCTGAAGTGGTAAAAAGAACTTTATTATATCATAGAATGTCTAAATACAAACTCCAACTAAACTAGCACATTATAAAATGATAAAACACCCATTCAAGCAGTATTCTCGCGAAAGACCTTAGGTGGCAAACTTTTAGTAAATGGATCTGTAATCATGGAGTTTGTGTCAATATGTTCTAACGATATCTGATCATTCTGCGCTCTTTCTTTAACAACAAAAAACTTAATGTTAATATGCTTTGACTTCGATGAGCTCCTATTTTTATTGAAATATAGCACTACCGAATTATTGTCACAAAATAACTTTAGCGATCTCTCAATATTATCCAAAATCTATAACTCTATGACAAAATTATGTCACCATATTTCATGATTGGATGTCTCATAACAGGCCATGAATTCTGTTGTCATGGTGGAAGAAACAATAAGTGTCTGCTTGGCACTCCTCCATGAAATAGATCTCCCGACCAACAGAAAATCATAACCTGACGTGGATCTACGACTATCTTGGTATCCTACAAAGTTAGAATCAGAATACCCAATGATTATCAACTGATCTAACTTCTTATATGTGACCATGTAACATTTTGTACTCTACAAATATCGCATAACCCGTTTGACTGTTTTCTAATTATCTATACCTGGGCTACTAAAATATCAGACTAACATCTCAACAATGTATGTTAAATCTGAATGCGTACATACCTGAGCATACATAAGACTCCCTACAGCAAATGCATAGAGAATCTCTTTCATATCCTTAATTTCAGACTGGTGTTTGAGGCACTGAGCTAGACTAAACTTGCCTCTCTTAGCAAAATGAGTGTCAACCAGTTTGCAATTCTTCATGCTAAATCTATTCAAAATCCTTTAGATATAGATATTTTGCGATAATCCAAGAATACCTCGAGAACGGTTTCGATGTATTTGGATTCCTAATACAAAAAAGGCATCTCCAAGATCTTTTATTTCAAATTTCTTTGTCAGAAATCTTTTGGTTTCGTGTAGTATGCCTATATCATTTATGTCATCAACATATAAAATCAGGAAAATATATTTACACTTAGTAAACTTATGGTATATGCATTCATCTTAAAACCAAATGAGATGACAACTTGATGAAATTTATCATACCACTGACGAGAAGCTTGCTTAAGTCCATAAATAAAATTTTTTAATTTATAAACCATTTCCTTGGCATTGCCTGAAACAAAATATTCTTAGTTTACTATATATTGTCTCATCAATATCACCATTAAAGAATGTAGTTTTACCATCCATCTGATGCAACTCCAAATCATAATGAGCCACAAGTGCCATCATAATCCTAAAAGAGTCTTTTATAGAAACCGGAGAGAAAGCCTTTGTGTAGTCAATGCTCTCCCTTTGAGCAAATCATTTTGCAAAAAAATGGGCCTTATATCTTTTTACATTACCCTTTGAATGTCTTTTGGTTTTAAATATCCATTTACAACTAATGGGTTTCACACCTTCAGGTAATGGGACAAGATCCCACACGTCATGGTCCCTCATGAATTTAATCTCCTTATGCACTGCATCAATCCACTTTTGAGAGTTAGAACTTTGTGTGGCTTGATGGAAGTTGATTGGATCATCTTCCCTTAGGCCAGTATCAATCTCATATTCTTGTAGAAAGATAATATAATTATCTGAAATTGCCATTCTCCTCTCTCAAGTGGATTTTCTTAATGGCACTTGTTCTGAAGGTGTTTCTTGAAGTTGTTGAGTTTGTACTCCAGGAGTAAAAGTTTGATTTTGGATAAGGGGATCTAAAGCATTGCTTTGATCTGGATTTGTGGGAACAATGTAAAGAATAGAAATTTAATCATTATCAAGCACAACTATAGGAAGAGAAAGAGACTTCTTCAAAAGCAATGTCTTTTACTTTATCACTCCCCTCAAACTCAGCACTCTCAAAGAAATAAGCTTTTCTCATTTCAAAAAATGACTTATTCGCAGGGTCATAAAACTTATATCCCCTGGATCTTTCAGAATACCTAACAAAATAACAGCTAATTGTTCTAGAATCCAGTTTCTTTTCATGTGGCCTATAGGACCTAGCTTCAGTTGGACATCTCCAAATATGAAAATGTTTCATACTAGGTTTTTTGTATGTCCACAATTCATATGGGGTCTTGGTTACTGTTTTAGATGATACCATATTCAAAGCATAAGTTGTAGTCTTTAATGCCTCTCTCGAGAGAGACTCTGGTAACGTAGAATGAGAAATCATACTTCTTATCATATCCTTAAAGGTCATGTTTCATCTCTCAGCAACATCATTCATGCTAGAAGTGCATGGCATGGTATACTAGGGGACGATCCCACACTCCTCTAGGAATTTAGCAAAGAGCCCTAGACGTTGTTCACCTGATCCATCATATCTACCATAGTACTCACCTCCATAGTCAGATCTGACGGCCTTAATGCTTTCGCCAAGTTGATTTTCAATTTCAACATTAAAAGATTTGAACACATCCAGAGACTGAGAGTTTTTATAAATTAAATATAGGTACTCATAACAAGAATAGTCGTCTATGAACGTAATAAAATTTTATTGATCATTCAAAGAAGCCGTAAGGAATGACCCACAAATATCTCTATGACTTGGTTCTAAGACGTATATTCTCTTTTTGGTACCTAATTTTCCTATGTATGTTTGTTTCTCTTTTATGCATTCAACACAAACCTAAAAGTCGGTGAAATCAAGAATCTTACTTGACACAAGCCTCTCAATTTTTTGTTTAGAAATATGACCTCAGCTCTTATGCCATAATAAAGCAGAATTCTCGTTTATTAATTTTTTTTTGTACTACGAAAACTTAAATGCAAGGTTTCATTATATGAGTCATCAGTATTAAGCAAATAAAGGTTATCAATCGTAGATAAAGAACCAGTTGAAATAACATTTGAATTAAGAAACGATTTAAATTCATTATTTCTAAATAAATAAGAATAAGCACATTTGTCTAAAGTGAAAATAGAAACTAAATTTTGCCCACAAATGGTACAATAAATGTTTCTCCTAAATCTAAATAATTCACAGCCATTAAAAGTAACTTAAATGTTCATATTGCCTCAACTTGAACTGATTTGTCATCGCCCACATTAATGAATCTTTCAGCATCAATTGTTGATCAGCAACTTAGACAACCCTACATAGACACACTTATGTGAGTGGTCACACCACAATTCATTCATCCAGTGTGTTTAGGTACAAAAGTTAAATTAACTCCAGAATAAACCAAAGTAAGGAGTGTATCTTTCTTCTCACGCCAAGCATGATACTTGGTACAACCCTTCTTCATGTGACCCTCCCCTTTGTAAAAAGAAACAACTAGACTTTAAGTCCTGATATCTATTCTTTTTCTTTTGCGATTGAGGGTTCATCGCAGTTTCTTTAGTCCTTTTCTTTTTCTTAAACTCATCCTTAGAGGCTACTGTCAAATGAGCACTTTCTATCTTCTTTTGTTCCATCTTATCTTTTTCTTACACACAATATGACATGAGCTCATTAAGAGTTCATTTCTCCTTCTAGCAGTTATAACAGATTGTATTGTGCAGTAAGGGATATCAAAATTAAGTGCATGAGCAAGTCCTCATACAGCTCTAACTTTAGTGCATTTAGTTTCAAAGCAAGATGGGACATTTTCATAATGTACTCCCTAATTTTCACTTTTTTTTATACCTTATAGAGACGACTCAAAAGGAGAGTGTTTGTTTTAGCCTTTTCGTTTTTAGCAAAATATTTTTTTATTTCTTTAAGAAACTTTTTGGCATTTACCTCTTCTAACATAGTGCCCCTGAAAGATTTAAGAATTGCACATTTCACGATCATGAGACTCATGTGATTGGATCGATCGCACCGCTTGGAGTTCTTTTTATCCTCAGCGGAACCCGTATCCATAAGAGTAGGTGGTTGATCCTCTTGTAGTGCAAGATCCAAATTCATACATCTGAGAATAATCATAATGTTCTCTTTTCGGTTTTTAAAATTAGAACCGCTCAAAATAGTGATTAAATTAATGTTTGCAGATATCATAAAAGCAAATGTTTTAACTGAATCAAGAACAAAATAAAATCATAATTAACATCCACATTTTCACATGCATTAACATAAAATAACATATTCAAACAGTGGTGAACCTCATTACAAGACACTCAGCACAATATTGATATTTAGTCATTGGACAGAAATATCAACTTGTAAGTAGTACTCTCAAAATAATAATTAAATATGAACAATTAGTCCTATCAAACAATGAATCATTCTTTGGACCGACTTGTTATTCACATGGAAAATCGTACAATTATCCCATATTTATTATTAAAAAACAATGTACTTAGGTTCAGCCAAATAGTAATCTTTCTTTGGGTTGATCACTATTCGCATCAACCACAAACATATAAATATCATAATATTTCAAAATGAGCTAATCTACACAAAAGAGGTTACTTTGGCAACATATTGATTCAATCAATTCAATTTAGAATATCAAACTCATAATCAAAAGAATACCAACGTTCGGGCATGTTAATTAATGCACATGAATATAAAGAAACTGCAATATGCATGGAGCCTAAAAATAACTGAAAACTGCCCACCAAAATGACCCACAAAGCACGCCCAATAGCTTTAATAAGATCCTCATAAAAAAATTTTTATGGCTAGTGCACGGGTTCGGCCAATCGGACCGGGCCAGACCCAGCAACGAATCCAAAAATTGGTCTGACACGGCGTCAAATCCACAAACGGGTGCTGACTCGTGCAGTGGGTCGAGTCTACACTAGGCCTAACCCGCAGAGTACCCTATCTTACTCGTTTCAGCCACATAACTGAATGGGGTTGAACCGGGTCATCAGACTCTGTCACCTTCCAAATGCAACCTCAACCGGTCCGGCCCCTGACCGGGCACCAAACCGGCTTGGGTTGTTGGTGAGGCCAGCACCTTGTATAACAGAGGGTCAAACTAGCCATGTGCACCGAGGCGGAACCAGCCAAAATCGGATACCCAAAGCGGTCCTGTGCACAGAGGCTCATTCTAGCAAAACACATGACCGAACCGGCTCTGTGCACAGAGGTCGAATTGACCAAAACCATATGGTCGAATTGGCTCTGAAATGAAAGTTTGACCTTTCCTGAGACCATCAGCCGGATCACCCTGCCTGAATGAATTGGTAGGTGGGGGTTGAACAGATCCGAACTCAATCGGATGGCTACCAAACTGGCTTGGTTTTTGTCAACCGAAGGCCGAGCCGACCTGGACAGGATGCTCGAATCGGCCTGGCTGACAGAACAGACCGCACCTCAAAATGTTTCGGGTAAGGTGGTTTGATTCAAGTCTGAATCGGCCCTGGCCAAACCCGAGCCATCCAATCTTCCCACAACGCATGGCTGAATCATCTTGAGACAATGAATCAAACAACTCCCGAATCACCCCTAGATCAGCACGAAGCACGAATCGGCCCTACAAAAACTGCAGTGGGTGGATCTGGGAAAGTTCACCGGTTCTCGCCAGTCGACGGCTAAACTAGATGTCGTCAGCTGCTGGTGGAAGACCAAACTTAACGCCTACAACCGTTGACCCTTGAAAGAGACCGACGATGGATGAAAAAGGCACTGGATTTCCCCCGAAACCCAAGAACATTCGATAAAAAAAGGGCATCTGTACTTTCGCCATTCGACGACTTGAGGGAGGAGGGCCCTCTATCGTACGTTGTTTAGAAAATGAGGTGATGAGAACTCTATCTCGTCGAATGGCCAGAGCGAGTGACATCCCTCTTGTCCGGCATCCTGAGATCTGATCAGTGACAACCCCGTTCGGCGACCAGAGGATTGAACGATGATATCTCCCTCGGTTCGGCGTCCAAAGGAACAAAATGACAGTAATCCACCATTTGACGTTCAATTAAAACCAAAGGGTGGGGGGGGGGGGGGGAGTGATCGGCCCTTCTGCCTGTGCACTCCAGTGTTCTAAAGGAAAATGGTTGAATGGCCCTTTCCATCCAATTGGGTGTCACTGAAACTCCCAGCCACCGATCGCACCTGATTGGCACCGCCAAATATTAAAAAAATGCAATAAAAATTAAATTTTCAATGATTCATCGGGAACATGTCGCTCTGATACCAATTGTTGGATTTGGAATCCACCAAAAAAACTAAAAGGATTGATATTCATGTTCACGCTAAATCATTGAAAACAAAACAAAAACTAAATCTTAATGTGAAAGCATACCTGAATCCATTGGCACTCCGATAAATTGTTGACGGGTATGATCTTTCAAAACCTGTATACGCAACTCCTTCCTTTCTTTGAACTTTATGAGAAGGATTTTTTTCTTTTCTTGAAGGGGAGTCTAAAGAGTGGGTCACTATATATGGTTTGGAGACCATAACCTAATTATAACTACATGGGAGTTTCTTTCTAATTCAACTCATCGTAGAATAAAAAAAAGATAGATAAGGGTATAAGAGGTTTCTTCACGTAAGAAGTCCATACCATAAGAGATTTCATATGGCACAACCTAATCATATCACGTAAACTGAGCTTGAACCATAGACAGCCTATAATGTATGATTTGTCATATGTAGGCCCACACTATTTTTTCCAACAAGACCCTTCTCGAACAGCTGAACTAGGGTTTTTCACTCACTTGCTTAATCTCCCTTACGGACCCCAATTCCTCGCTGACATCGCTGCCAATTGGGAGTCCAAAACATCATCCACACCAGTAACATCTCTCTCTCTAGGGTTTTCTTTCATAGATAAGTAGAGGATGACCAACAAGAAAGGTGGAATTGAAGGCAATGCCTCTCCTTTCGATATGGCCAAGCTGGGTACCACTGGTCGGCTCTCTTTATCTGTAAAACCCTAATTTTGTTTCTAGTTTAGTGTTGATGTAGCTCTGAGTGCGGAGGATCGGGCAGGGCTTGTGAGTAGGGGTGGCAAAATCTGACACGACCTGCCAACCCGACCCGCCAACCCGCTTCTTAGCCAGGTTCGGGTTTGGCTTAAACGGGTTCGTGTCGTAAACGGGTCGACCCGCCTAACCCGTTTATTAAACGGGTCGGGTTCGTGTCAGGGGTATGCCAACCCGCCAACCCGGCTGACCCATTTAATAAACGGGTTAGGCGGGCGGGTCAACCCATTTACCCAAACCCGACCCGCCAACCCGTTTACTTGGCCCCGACCCGCCCGCCAACCCATTTACTCGTACCTGACCCGACAACCCGTTTACCCAAACCCGACCCGTCAACCCGCCCGTTTACCCGACCCGACCCGTTTATTAAACGGGTTAACCGTGTCGTGTCGGGTTACCCATTTAATAAATGGGTCGGGTTCGTGTTTGCCACAGCTGACCCGTTTAATAAACAGGTTGGGTGCGTGTTGAGGTATGCTGACCCACCAACCCGCCGACACGACCCGATTGCCACCCCTACTTGTGAGCGCTCTCAAGGTGAGGCGGATTTAGTGACGCTGACTCTAATTTCTTTGTTTCTTTTGTTTTTGTTTTCTTCTGGGATTTTGCTTCTTCCATGTTTGATGTTTATTGCATTCGTTGTTGGGTATTTTTGCTTGATTACTTGGGGAAATCGGTGCAGAGAACAAGCTGCAACGACCTTGCTGGGCAGCACTCGGACTTGCTCGACTCGCCAGCGAGTCACGTCTCTTCAGGAGATTCACGTTGGCATGCCTAAATCCGTTGGGCGCTTTGCCTTTTTTCCTTCATTGGTTCGGGTCTTATGTAGATCTATTTTTTAACTGGGTCTAATAAATAGACTCAAACCTGACCCAGTTTGATTTGAGTCCATAATTAGTTTTTGGTACGGTTGAAAATTGTAGACCCATACGGGTTAACATGTTTAGATAAAAAATGGATCGGTCCCAAATGGGTAGGGTCTTAATTTGATTCATGTTTGGGTTGGTTCTAGATATTACTAAAATTGTTGACTTGTATGGGTTAATTGGTTTAGGTATAAATGAGAGAGTTTGTTTTAATACAAGGTCTATTAGGATTTTTCAACTTTGTTGAGTTAGAAAAGTTGTTATCTTAAAGAAACCCTATTGGATTAATCATAATCTGTCTACATTATGTTCATGTTTGGATTGGGTCCACGATGAGTTTGGGTTCGGGTTGGTTTGGGTATGAAAACGGGTCAGGTATGAAATGATTTTGGTAATACCAGGTTAGGGTTCAGGTCCGTTCGAGTATAAATTGCATAAGACCGTTAGTGTATGGTATAAAAACGGGGCTGGGTCTAATCGGTTTCGGGTATATATTTTTTATACTTAATACCAACCCGTTCATAGATCTGAATTTTGAACCCAACCTGAAAGCGTTCCAAGATCTCGATGGCATGATAACGTTTTTATCTGTCAATGGATTGTGTTGTATGGAAGAAAAAAAAAGGAAAAACACGGATAACTTGAAAGTAAGCCAGTAGAGCAGAGCAGGTAAACAAGCCGAACAACTTGAACTCGCCTTGCCTTCTTTTTATGTATAATGGCTTGCATGTTTTGCTCATCACGAGCTCGACCACGCCCAAGTTCCCTCACTATGGTGGGGTTTGATGGCTGGACACACTCGTCCAAGACCAACTCGTTTCTGGAACAATGTGTCCACGAAATGCAATGGACTGCTGCATCTCATTTTGGAGGGACAGTTTGGGTGTTTATTGGCATTGTGGGTCCCACATGTTCTGAGGTGCAAGGTAAACTAACCGAGCAGCTCGTAACTCAGCTTGTCACGAACTAGTTCATGATCCGTTTGTAGAGCTGGTGTGTTGAGCCATGAGCAGCTCGTTTAGTTTAAACAAGTCGACCCTCAACATAGGAGGGTATATATATATGAGTGGTAGCTGTGTAACCCTTAAGTGCGCAACTACCAGCGCAATCATACTGGCCGTCCATTGCGGCCTTGATGGATGGTCAGTGCAAAAAAAACTCAAAAAAATGCTGAAAACAGTGTTTTCCACTTTTTTGGCTTTAGCGATGCTCAAAAGGGTCGTTAAAACACTTAAAGAACACAAACATCCTTTTTTCAAAAAGTGTTTTAACATGCTTTTTAGCGCGCTAAAGCTTAAAAAGCAGAAAAAATTGCTTTTAGCGAGTTTTTCCACATTTTTTTTTGGTGCATATTCATCAAGGCTGTGATGGCCAGTACGATTGAACTGGTAGTTGCGCACCTAAGGGCTCACAATGTTTCAAAATTTTATGACTTAAAAAATTCTTATTTTATGTCCCAAAAACATGATCCAAAGCATAATTTCTATCAAATAAACTATGTGAAGTACATTCATATGGTTTAATTGAGAAGATACAACCTACAGTCGTGACTGAGGCACCGTATCATTACTCATATATATATATATAAGTGCAATATATAACAAAAAAGAATTCATAAAAATATATAAAAAGAAGGATGCATGAAAAATATATACATAAAACATGAACCATTAAGTGTAATATGTAAAAATATATATTTTAAGTTTTAATTATATGTATGTATATATATATTCCATGTATAAATAATTAACGTGGAATGTTTTTACATGAGCCAGCTAGTGTTAGGCTTATCTCATTCTGGGACTAGCCAAGCTCAATGAACCGAGCCCATGCTCGGTTCGGCTCGGCTCGTTTACCAGCCGTAGATGCAACAGTCCCCGCAGACTGTTGCTTCCCGCCCATCAAACCCCTTGCATTTAATTAACTCGGATTTGATGTAATGCGGATCCACCCTAAGACCAAGGTCCAAGGCAATGAAACTCTGAATTTCGTATTTCATTTGATGAGATTCAAATAGGGATGTCAACGTGTCAGATTCGGGTGGATCTAGCCATTACCAAATCCCACTTAATCGGGTCTGACATTTAAATCAGATTCAGATTCGGATGAAAAAAGATTAAACCAAATCCGGAACCGATTTGTCCAAATCCTGATTTTACACTTAATTGAATTCGGATCTTAGTCAGATTCGGATTAAGATTTCAATGCAAAATTAATACAGAATCCAAATCCTATTTTTTTTGGGATCTGGATTTGGCTACCGAATCTGTCTAATCGGATTTAGATTAGGGTCGGATATAGGGTTACATCCGACTCGATGACATACCTAGATTCAAATTTTAGTTGAAATACACATATCTACGATACAAATAGATCTGAGGGTGCAAATCCTCATATATGGGATATTCAAACACACCCCTAGGTTTCAGAGGGAGGATCCTCCCAGGTGCAATGTGATTGCACACTTTTCATGTGCTGCTGCACCTGATCCTCCCTCACGTTTCAGTGACATGGAAGGGAAGACACATTTGCACAAAAGGGAGGAGAATCGAGTGTTTCGTGCGAAAGTGCCTCTTTAGGGGGGTGGGTATGACAGAATTTTCTTACAAAGCGTGGGCCACACCTTATGACTGTTGTTTTCATTGAAGTTGGGGAATGCCCATTTTCATAAGAAAATGGATTGCTTTCTCACCATTTGGTATGAGCCAATCTCAAACTTTCTCATTAAAAAATTTGTTTTCATATAGGGAGAACGAAAAGATTTTAACTTGCATACTTGTTTACAATTTTATCTCCAAACTACAAAAAAAATGAACTTTTAGCTTCTTAAATCATGTTTAGCAAATAATTGATTTGCATATTATTATATAATATATTTGAAATTATATGAACAAAGCTGAGCTGAGGCAATGCTCAAGCTCCTCTTATTTAACATAATAAGCTCATAATACGTTCAATACGAGTTTTCCATACGTTTGAATCAGCTTATTACCGAGCCATGTTGCGAAGGGCTCAGTTGTGTGGATTCAAACGGTTCGGATTCAGGTTAACATCAAATTCAATTAATCCAATATTGACTAATCGGACTCAGATTCAGATGGACAAATGATGACACTGAATCCCAATAAATATATGTAATCAGATTCAGATATCCATTACATTTGGTTGTGAATCCTATACCAATTCCGAATCAAATTATTAATCATATTCGGCTATCTCTTAGCCAAGTCTGACTAATTGGATTCATGAATCAGATATTGAATAAATCCAATCCATTGATATCCCTACTCTGTTGGCTTATCAATCCAGTTAAAAGATTGAAACCAAAGTTGGCTTTAATTATTTTGATAACAATGTAAATTGATCATCTTAATCTATTAGTTTAGTAGACGTTCCTTCCCTTATAAACCAAAGTTAAAGCATATATAGTCACAAGTATCGTGGATATTTTGCGGGGAAAAAAAACCCATAATTTTATTGTGGTATTTTCAAAAGCTGATGGTATTTATAACAAGAAATATGATGTTTCCAAATATCACCTATGTATAAAATATTTTTTTCTGTTATATCGAGTTAAAACTTTACAGGGATTAGGAAAAAAAGGAAATTAATTTTGGTGGATATGATGATATATAGTAAGAGTATAAAGTTTGAATCAACGGGCCGGGGCTCCCCGTGGTTAATTGGTAAGAGTTGTCGGTTTAATTACGTCTCCCTGTGGTGGGACGTTGCAGGTTCAAAACCCCAGTGGTACGTTGAATAATAACTGGTGGGGTCTGCCCTAACCATAGGCTTGCCTTCAAAAAAATTGATGATTATTTGAAGGGTTGCCTTCTTGTACGTAGTTGGGCCAAAGCCTGGGATGCTGCACCACAATTGAAGCAGCAAGAGCAATTAAGAGTGGTCCAGGCCAAGGCCAATAAAAGCGGTACTCTTGCTTTTCAAGAGCAAGGGGTTCCATCTATATACACGCCAAATCATTGATTGCCAAATTGCGTAAGCCGAGTGGCTTTCTTAATTTTAGAATAGACAAGATTTTTGCAACTGGTCCTCTGCGTATTGCAGCACACCAATGAGAGAGAGAGAGAGAGAGAGAGGCTTGTGTGTAGAGTATGCGTCCGCGTTGGCAAGGTTGGAAAAGCGAGTGATGAATGCACGAATCGCGGGACTCGAGGAATTGAAGAATGACATGGAGTCCCCCACGTCCACCCCTTTGCCCTTCGGCCCTTCCGTCCCTTCAGTTTCCATCATCTGATGTTGGGCCCCACAGGCACCGTATCCTCCCTCAGTATCAAACGGGAAGAAGCTTCAACCTTGTTTTTCTGGCATGCTGTTTGTTATATATCTTGCATGGTCTATATATTAATTTATATAAGCTCATTTTTAGTGTTTATTTTGGTGTTTTAGTTTGTCTCGAGTCAATGTGCTAAAGTCGGGAAATCCATTTTTTCAACGTTTCAATGCTTTTGTGACCACAGCCGGGTAAGGGCTAAGTCTGGAAGTGGACCCGGACCTCACCGCACTGGGGTGGGTACACGTGCGGAGACACTTGTGGTCCCTACCCCGGCTTTGGTGGAAAGCCCCTTCAAAAAAGCCTGGCTTCGAAGTCTCTGCACATCCATCGGATGGATGGACGGCCAGATGATCACAGAGAACATATTCCTCCCAGTCCCCCATTCACCACCACCTCACCTTCCCTTTTTCTCGGCCCCACCTGCGTGATTTCTACGCGTTATCTTCGCCTCACCATGCATGCCGCATGCATCATGCATGTGCCATGTATCATGGTGGATGATACGCCCTGGGCCCCACTAGGACCCTGCTACCCAACGAGACGAGTCCGTCGTTAACTATGTGGCGTTCGTTTTTAACTGCTGTCAATCAACTAAATTTTTTTTACTGAGCGCCTTTATTTTATTTTATTTTATTTCCTGATGCAGACCTACCTTTTGCATTTCACGTACCACCTTTTCTGAAATTCGTGATATAGATCTATGTTTTCCTGACAATAGCCAAATAAGGACATGGTCTAACTTATCACATAACTTTACCTAGTTAACCCAAGTTACTTTTTTTGGTTTTCCTCACCGAGAACTGGACTGCTTGATGGGTCCACCTCCTCGATGGGGGTCACAGGCGGGAGGGTGTTGTGTGTTCTCCCCCGAAGATGTGCTACAGTGAATGTTCGGGGTCCGTATATAAGCACGTGGGGCTCGTATTCTCATGTGTGTCAACATCACTTAGCATCGGAGTCCAGTGCAGTTGTAAAGACTTAAGTACCCTTTTTTGCTATTCTCGCCATAAAACGACGGATCGAGAAAATAACAAAAATGTCCTTCATTCAAAAAAAGGAAAACGATGGTTCGAAAAAAGGATAAAAATGTCCTCTATCCAAGGAAGTCGAGGATGATGTTAACTCTTCAAAGTCCAAACAGCAAAATGAACCTGAAGCGCTCTCTCTTTCTTTTTTGTTTGAACTTTCTGTCGTCATCTTTTTCTTCTTCTTCTTCTTCTTCTTCTTCTTCTTCTTCTTCTTCTTCTTCTTCTTCTACAACGGAGTCTTTCAAAGTACAATTCGTCTTCTCCTACGTCGGCAATACTTCCGATCAAGGCTATGTCTTTCAGGCCACCCTGACGCTGCTCAACACGGGCATTTGCACCCTCAAGTCTTGGCGGGCATTCGTCGGGTTCTGGCACCGCGAGGTCCTCATCTTGACCTATGGCGTCGTGCTCTCCGACATGACCCACCTCCCCGCCAACGTCGAGAATGGCACGTTCCTCTCCGACTTCCCTATCACGGACCTTAAGACTGCCATCGGGACGGCTGGCGACTACAGCCTGATCACAGCGAATATCGTGCTCAAGGGGGCAGAGTTCAGCACTGCGATTTATGATTTATACACAGTAGTGATTTCATAAATCGCTACTCGATATAGCGATTTTCGTAAATCGTTACTCGATATTCTTCGATTTACAAAAATTAAGTAGCGATTTATAAAAATCACGTAGCAAAAAAATAAATAAATGGCAAATCGCTACGTGATTTTCGTAAATCGAAAAATATCGAATAGCGATTTACAAAAATTGCTATATCAAGTAGCGATTTACAAAAAAATGCGTAGCAAAAAAAATAGAAAATGGATAAATAGAGTAGTGATTTACGAAAATCGCATAGCAAAAAAAATAGAAAATTGCTAAATCGAGTAGCGATTTACGAAAATCGCGTAGCGAAAAAAAAAAACAGAAAATCGCTAAATCAAGTAGCAATTTACGAAAATCGCATATCAAAAAAAAATAAAAAATCGCTAAATCGAGTAACGTTTTACGGAAATCGCGTAGCAAAAATAAAAACAAAAAATCGCTAAATCACGTTGCGAAAAAAGGCAAATCGCAACGCGATTTTTGTAAATCGTCTAGCAAAAAAAATATTATCCTTTTTCTAGAATCATCATTTCATGACACCAATGGCGGGAAAGGGTTTTACAAAAATCATGAGCAAGAAACAACCGAAGGAAACAATAAACAAGAACGATCAAACAAAACACAATGACACACAGATTTACGTGGAAAAACCTCCCCACAAATCCAAGAATGAGTAAAAAACCATGGCCGCCCAGAGTAAAAACTTTATTGCTCTTTTTTTATAGTTACAAGAGGGGAAAAAAGAAAGAATTTATACAAGGGCCAAAAAAAAATTTCTTCTGGGGGGCGTTGCCCCCCAGAGACCCCATTTCAAGGGAAGCACCCCCCCCTCCTGTAAGGTCAAAAACTCTGAATCAGGCTCCACAACTCATCAAGTTGAACCATGCTACAGTCAGTGTGCAGGTCAATCGGTGCTTGATGGAGCAGTGTAGGATCGTCTGTTGGATGTGCACAGAGGCAGAGAGAGAGGGTTGATGTTCATGGCCTTCTTCAGGGGGATTCATTTCTCGGATAATCTTGCAGTGCAGGGACTGGGTCTTAAATAACCATCTACACGGTACTTAAGTCTTTGCAACCGTTTCTTTTCTAGAATCGTCGTTTTATGGCACCAATGGTAGAAAGGATACTTAAATCTTTGCAACTGCAACAGACTTCGACGCTAACTGATGCTGACAAACATGGGGATATGAGTTGCACGTGCTTACATATGTGGCGCTCATTCGGACCCGTGAACACGCCCCCTTATAACCTGCTTTGGTCACCAACACCCAAGCCCTTACGGAGCCCACCAGTTAAGGGCACCTGCACACCCGGTGAAAGTCAAACCTGGGATGAAGTGGTCAGCACCTTCACCTCAAGCCCGCTGCCCGGGGGGTGTAAGTTGCATTTTTTTAAATGTCAAATATATCCTTGCACTCTTTTCTTCCTCAATCATCAAAATATTTATATGGTTCTGACCCATGCTTGTACGGACCATTACAAAAACATGGGTTATACCTGATTTTGAATTTGGGTTTTAGTTTTTAGATCTCTGACTCAGATCTCATGATAAACCTATTAACTTCAAGTACTAAAATGGGTGTCATTAGACCCAATTTTAACCCAAATCCCACTTTAATGCAATTTGGGTTTTAACCTTGTTCTGAATAAGCCCAAATATATTTTTTAAAGAGTTCAATAAATCATGAAATTTATCACAATTTTTTCAAGATTTTTTGTTAAAAACATTATAAAATTACCGAACCTAAAGCAAGTTTGCTTGCATATGATGTGATTCAAAATCGCAAAAGATTCTATCTCATAATGATTTCAAGTCACCAAGTGGATGGTGTGAACTGGAATCACATCAGAAGTAACACGGTCTCAAATATGATATTTTCTCACGTTTGCTTAACAACAACAACAACAACTACGCCTTCATCCCAAAACAATTGGGGTCAGCGATATGAACCAAAAAAGAAAATCATTTTGGGTCTTCCACATGAATCCTTTTCCTCCAATCATTTCTATCCAACGCCATGTCCTCGGTGAGGTTCAAAGCATTCATATCCTTTCCTATCATCTCCATCCAAGTCTTCCTAGGCCTACCCCGACCTCTTTTAACTAATATATTTTCCCATTTCTCCAACCTTCTAACTGGAGCATCATTAGGCCTTCGCCGAATATGTCCAAACCACCGTAAACGATTCTCTCGCATCTTATTTTCAATGGGTGCAACACCTACCTTCTTACGTATCTCTTCGTTCCGAATCTTATCTTTTATTGTATTTCCACACATCCATCTAAGCATCCGCATCTCAGCTACACTCATTTTTTGAATATGATGTCTCTTGGCAGCCCAACATTCCGTATCATAAAGTAAAGCGGGTCTAATAGTCGTCCTATAAAACTTTCCCTTCAACCGCAATGGCATTCTACGATCGCACAGCACTCCAGTAGCACTTTTCCATTTCATCCACCCAACCTTTATCCTATGATTTACATCTCCATCAATTTCTCCATACTTTTGAATGATGGATCCCAAATATTTGAAATAATCATTCACCGGTATATCTTGCTCACCAAGCTTCACTACACTCCCATCACTACTTCGTTGCTTACTAAACCGACATTCCATATATTCAGTCTTACTCTTACTCAACTTAAAACCTCTAGCTTCCAATGTCTGTCTCCATAATTCTAACTTAGCATTAACCCCAGCTCTAGACTCATCAATCAAAACAATATCATCAGCAAACAACATACACCACGGTACATTTTCTTGAATTGATCTCGTAAGCTCATCCATCACTATCGCAAATAGGAAAGGGCTTAAAGCAGATCCTTGATGTAACCCAACCGTTATCGGAAAATTGGTTGTCACCCCTCCACAAGTGCGGACATTGGTTACTACTCCTTCATACATATCTTTAATTATACTAATGTACTTGAGAGAAACACATTTCTTCATCATTGTCCACCAGAGAACGTCCCTAGGTACTCTATCGTATGCCTTCTCTAAATCAATAAAAACCATATGCAAATCTTTGTTCCTTTCTCTATATCTTTCAATAAGTTGTCTAAGAAGATGTATAGCTTCCATAGTTGATCTTCCAGGCATAAAACCAAATTGATTCTCCGATATCATGACAACCTTCCTCAACCTAGACTCAATCACCCTCTCCCAAAGTTTCATAGTATGACTCATGAGTTTTATAACACGATAGTTTGTGCAATCTTGTATATCACCCTTATTCTTATATAAAGGCACCAAAGTACTCTTCCTCCACTCATTAGGCATCTTATTTGTTCGCCAAATCAAGTTAAAAAGATTTGTCAACCATTCTAAACCTTTCTCTCCCAAGCATTTCCAAGCCTCGATAGGTATACCATCTGGGCCAACTGCCCTTCTTGATTTCATTTTCTTCAAAGCCTCTGCAATTTCTTTTTTTTGAATCTTGCGCATGAAGTCACGATTTATCTCATGAAAAGGAATGTAGAAGTCTCCAAGATCTTGAGCATGACTATCATTAAATAGCTTATCAAAATAATCTTTCCATCTCTCCTTAATCTCCTCATCTTTGACTAAAACCCTTTGCGTTTCATCTTTGATACATCTAACCATACCCAAATCCTTCGATTTCCTATCTCTCATCTTTGCAAGCCTATAAATATCCTTCTCGCCTTCTTTGGTATCCAACTTGTCATAAACCTCCTTATATACCTTAGCCCTCGCGTTTCGAACAACTTTTTTAGCTTCCTTCTTTGCTATCATATACTTCTCCAAATTCTCATTATCACGACTCTTACTTAGATTTCTATAACACTCTCTTTTAACTTTAATAGCTAATTTGACATCCTCGTTCCACCATGATGTATCCTTACCTAGTGGTGCACCGCCTTTAGACTCACCCAATACCTCCTTAGCTACTTTTCGCATACCACCCGCTATCTTATTCCACATTGATTCTGAATCCTCCTCGAGACACCAATCAACTTCCTTAACTACCTGCTCTACAAACATTCATTGTTTAGCTCCTTTCAGTGCCCACCACTTAATTCTAGGATCTATCCTATGTCTATCCCTTTTGCGGCATTGTCTAATTCTAAGATCTAAAATTAAGACTCTATGTTGTGTAGCTACACTTTCTCCTGGTATAACCTTACAATCGATGCAACAACCCCTATCTCTCTTTCTAAGTAGGAAAAAATCTATCTGACTCGTATTAACCCCACTTTTAAATGTTACTAGGTGAGACTCCCTCTTCCTAAACCAAGTGTTTGCTAAGATCATATCATAGGACAAACAAAAATCTAAAATCCTTTCTCCACTTTCATTTCTTTCTCCTATACCATAGCCTCCATGGATATTCTCAAATCCATCCCTACTAATGCCTACATGTCCATTAAGGTCACCGCCGATGAAAAGCTTTTCTCCATAAGATGTCTCTTGTACTACTCCATCTAAATCTTCCCAAAATTGATGCTTAATGGAATCATCTAAACCTACTTGAGGTGCATAAACACTAATAATATTAATAATATCCGTACCTAATACTAATTTAATAAGTAAAATTCTATCACCCTTCCTACGGACCTCAACTACATTATCTATAAACTGACGACTCATAACAATCCCTACTCCATTCCTATTCCTATTTATTCCTGTATACCAAATCTTATATCCCCAAGGTTCTATCACTTTAGCTTTCTCACCTACCCATTTGGTCTCTTGAAGACATAAAATATCAATCTTTCTCCTACACATAACATCTACTAACTCTACCAACTTACCAGTTAAAGACCCTATGTTCCAAGTGGCTAACCTAATTTTATGGTCTTGGACTAACTTCTTTACCCCCACCCGTCCAACAAAGCGAGGGAACCCTTGCCTATTTGACACCACACCCGGGCGCCGGTGTGACGCGTCGCTTCTGGGCGACGACCTAGCAACCCTTGCACATTTATCACTGCCTCCGGGCCTAGAGAGTACAGCGCGTCGCTCAGTAGGGAACGCCCCAACGAAATTCTCATATTGGTTCATTTTCATAGGATATGACAAAGTTTTTATGCTGGCTGTCACAGGCCTACCGCAACCCTCCTCCTTTATCCGGGCTTGGGACCGGCAGTGTATAACTACACAGGCGGAGTTAAAAAATGGGGCAAATGAAATTGTTCCATGACAACCTTGGCAGAATGATTCTCATTTGAGGGGCAAGAAAACGTGTACTGTAATTACCCTTTTAACGTTTTCCTATAGATAAAGCATATAGTTTCTCATCTTTGTAGGCAACGAGTGGGTTATCCCACCCTCGCAGGCTTCTAATGATAATGATGATGGAGGACTAAAACCTATTGTCTTAAGAGGAAAAAAGCCATCAGAATTTCTGAAGTCTTAACATGGTAGACCGTCAGTGTCAACTTTTGAGGTTCAACACCTTTCCATTGGCTGCTCAAAATAATCTAGAATTAAATTTTCTCAACAATAACCAAGGCCACATTTGTTTCATGCAACTTACGTGGGAGAATATTGAGTTGGCAACTTGATATAACCCTTTCTCACCATGAATGAAATAAACATGAAATAGTAAAAATATATCATGCTAGCACAAGTGATCCCAGTTTTTTCCACCAGCAACTACTTTTTATATATAAATCCATTCATACTTTCTCCCTAAGAAAGCTTTCACATAAGCTGAACTAGCAATACTTTTTATAAATCATTGCCCGTTTACATGTAAAACCTTACCTTTACATTGAAATGAAGCAAAGAGGCCTAAGTGGTCAGGACCAATGTTATCAGTATCGGTATGTATATATCGGCTCATATGCATCATATTCTCTAGGCCTAAACCAGTTATTTTTTAATCAATATAAAAAATACCAAAAAATATTTTTAAATATTATTTTAAAATTTAACATGTGTCACGTTATGATTGACACATAATAATTTATTATTATTTTTGGGCCGATACAGAACAATTCAGTTGAGCGATACTGACATTGGTCTGGACCCAATATCAATCAAACAAGTTTTCAAAAAAAGAATAGGGCAACTGTTTTGCAAATGCTGTAGAAGAGATTGGTGCTCAGAATACCTTTATTTTCTTGAGGGATGGTGCTCAGAATACCATTAAAGCAAAGTGTTTTGCAAATGCCATGTTGTTACAACTGAGAATACAGTTGATATCAGATGTGAAGTAATTCATAAAATCATGAAACTAAGGAATGAAATAAGGGTGGGGTGGGGTGGGGCTCCGTCTGAACCCACCCCATTTGGAAACATAAAATGAGGAATGGATCATGGATGAAAGTGAAAATCAAAACCCATGCAGAGATAAGAGGCAAGGATGGACTTACTCTTTCTTCCGACCTGCCCCATCCTTGATCCTGTTAATAAAATTACTAATATATCATTATTATATTATAAAATAACATGTAAATCCTATATATATATATATATATATATATATATATATATAAACCCTAAAAGAGTCATTTTTCTCCTCTCCCTTTCCTCACCTTTTCTATATGCTCTAAAGGACTTTAAATCCTGAGAAAAATGGTGATCCATCCAAACCTGCTCCATTTGGGGCAAGAATGGAAGATATGAAATCGAGAATGAATCCAAGATGGAGGTGAAAATCAAAACCCGCCATGGGGATGGAGGGCAAAATTTTGAGACAGGGCAAGGGTGGAGATCTTGTCATCCGCACCCGCCCCGGTCCAGTGTCATCCCTAGAATGAAATACTATTCCTGTTAACATGAAACGAATTTTGCATTTTTTTCTTTCATAGATTTCTACAACATTTTTTAATTCATCTAGATCTTTATGAGAAAAAAACAGAAATTGTGTTCTAAAAGATCCTGATATATTCTCTTGCCGGGAAACTCCTGACAACGCGATAGTTGTGACATACCGTGGAACGACCCAGGCAGGTTTTTTATGACACAAAGTGAGACAGCCACAAAGTAAATTCATCATAGGTTAGGCAAATATAAGTAAACTAATCAATAATTTATTTACCACACAAGATGAATTTGAAAAAAGCAATAAAACAAGATGTTATATTAAAACCTCCCCAAGAGAGGAATTAATTAGGCTTGGGCCTCTAAGAGAGGGTCTAATATGAGAAAAAAACCTACAAGAATTTCAAGTCTGAAAAGCAAGGTGCAGCAGCTCAGATCACGACTCGAATCTAAATAATCATGACATTTTTCTAACATTGTTAAAAATGTCACAACGTTTCACTATGGCGGAGAACGTGGCTCAAGGAATTTAAACCCCAAAGCCGTAGTTGTGGTAACCTTGGGTTACCAACTCGGGCAGCAAAGCCCTACCCACCTACCAAACGATGCGGATCGCTTAGAGGCGTTTGTTACACACCCACCCACCACGGGAAAGCAGCTTACCATGAAAGAGATGACCACAGAGAATAGAGATCGGAGGTGTGACCCTGTTTACATAAGAATCAGTTTTTTGGAATTTAATGAGTGAGCCCTGTCACCTCTTTCCCATGGAGATTTTTTTTCCATGAACGGGAAAACCACTGACGAGATCACAGACCTAGTCGTGCTGGCTATGCCAGACATATTTTTGGTCGCTTTCCCAACAGTGTAAACCCGTGGCACAACTCCAACCAACCCTTTTAACTAGACAAGAGGCCTCGGAGGAAAATAGTTGGTTTGAAACTTTCAATCTATTCGACAAGAGAGGCTCACCAGCTAGTTTGATGAGAAACTATTACGTAAACACTGACCAAACCAACATAAGTGCCTAACAGCAGTTACTAAGTAGGGAGATTACAGTTTCATTCGCACTACCTTCCTCAATTCCATGAAGGAAAGTTCGGATCAGTATGCATCCAAAAACAAACTACCCATCGTATTCCCCTTCAGAAAACTTGTTCTCTGGATAGAACACTGCAACCACTATGTTACTGTCAAATTTTCTTCCGTTCAAGCTTGCCCGAGCTCGCGAAGCAGCATCAGTGTCCACATACTCCAAGAATACCTGAAATTTTTAATTAGCAAATGTGACCAGTTATCAACAACGATGAATACCAACTAAACTAAAAATTATTCTCATGTGAAATAATTTATGAGAAAAAAGAAAAGGTTGAAATCCACTTGTTTCCTAGAAAAGGAAAATTTGGAACACGGTCCACAAATCATGTCCTCAAGTGCAACCATAGGGAAGTAACGGCTCACCTTTCCCACCCCTGGAGTTTGCTCCCCATCTGGTCCAGGCCGTGGGATGACAACGTTTACCAATGTTCCTGCCCAATGGAAGAATTGTTAAAATTAATCAATTAGCAAGAGAACCAGAGACTATTGTACAACAGTCAACAAGGCAAACAGGTCAACCAAAACAAGAAAAAAGGCGCCCATTGATGTGAACATTAAACGAGGCACCATTTGGGGATTAAAACAAGTTGGATGAATACCATATTTTCCACCTTCTCCTCTCATGTCCTCCATTATGTCTTCAAATTCCTCATCATCCTTCAATTCATCCGCACTTACAACTTGCGTTAGGCACACAACCTTGGTAGGGAGAGCACCTCCTTGAAATACAAGCCTCTGCATGGTAATGTTACAACGCGCAACTCAATTAACTAATTTAAACACACACACACACAGAAACTGATCACAAATTGTTTTCAGTGATTCCGAGTTTCCAATGAAGAACTAAACAGATTTGGAAAAAAAGAATAAAGAAAACTATTCCATACTCCCACTAACTCACCCAAGGAAATAATGAATAACTGCCCCAGGAAACACCCCTATATATTCTTGAAAGGTAAAACCGCAACAGGCAACAAGGCCTCAAATGTGAAAAAAGTGGTCATACTTCCAGTGGCATAAGCACCACCCAGTGTTAGGGCATCCAAAATAGTGTATAGTCCCAGCCAGACAGCAAAACATTGTTGGTTCCAGCCTCAATGGTGCTAGAGTTGCACCAGAAATGATCAAGCATATGGTAGGACATGTACTCAAGAGAGAGCAAGCATACACAAAGATGGGGAGTGTGTGTATGTGTGTGTGTGTGTGTGTCTGCGTGCATGCACGTGCCTTACCTGCAAAGCTACTTGCTGCTGTGCCTGTAACAACACACTCTCCTGCTCAGGCCTAGGCTGGGTGGTTCCCTGATTTGCACGCCGGACTGTGAGAGTTTTATCACCCATCTTAATGCCATTAAGAGCAGCACATGCAATGTCTGTAACACTTAGATCCTGATAGACGCAGAATGCATAGCCCTTTGAATTCCCTGTTTCCCGGTCCTTGACAAGATCAAAACCACGAAGAGGTCCAAAAGACTCAAGTAACTCCCTTATTTGTGCTTCTGTGAAGTAATAGGGAAGCCCACCCACGAAGATTCGATCAGGACCCTCTAGCCCACCAGCAGAACCAGGACTTAATCCAACAGCTGCCAAGTTTAGATTGGGATTAGGTTGGCTTGGACCTAGTGCTGCCGCCAAAGAAGGATTGTAATCACTGGGCCTCCTCACTTTGACAGGTGCTCCCTACACAATTGAAACAAAGAATCAGGTAGAGCATGCCAAACAAGCACCTTATGAATATCAACTTGATTATTTTATACTATAATTTTTAAACGAAGAATTCAGTTACTCATGGCATGAAGCAAAGACTCGAAGCTGGGAAAGAAAAACGACATGAATAACTATGGTACTAAGATATGGATATGAAAATGATGTGAGAAAGTACAGCAACATGCTGGAAATTAATCTACAATATGCACGCAAATAAATGATTACAATTATTAACCTTGTCCCACTTTCCTGATAATGGAGAACCTGTGACCTGAGGGATGCATGGTTACCAACCTACAGGTAAAAGGGGCTATCCCATTAGCGCTCCGGCACTTACAAGCGAATTTTGTCAGACATACCTGCTGTAGAATAATAGCTCTGTGATCTTGTATTCTGCTATTACTATAATGTGTTAGGTTTCATTCTTATAACATGTATTGGGTTTCATACCACCTGTAGGTGGCAATTCTGCAATTAGTCCATCTTATATTTGACACACCATATGGTGGCATTCATTATATGTCATGATCTACATGTGTTTTGCAGTAACAATGGTAATGCATGCTAGAGCGCCATTTATAATATGTTATAATCTGCAATAACCATAATCAAGGGTTACATATATTAAGGAAGGTTATGCATGCCACCCCCGCACAGGAGATCATTACGGAACAAAGGATCTCTCTCAATGCTTTCTTCAACCTTTGTCTTGATGGTATCAGAGATTGGGCAACTTTCACCTTTGTTCTTTAATCTCAGGTTTTTTTATTTATAGTTTTCTTTCTTCTTAATTATATTACATTTTCTCTTCCCTCTCATTTCTCTTTGTTTCTTGACTCTTATTTTCTCTTTCATTCCTAGAGTCAAATTTATCAGACACACGTTATCGTGAGATTTTCTCCTTTCATAGCCACATGCATCAAGTTTCATCCGTTCTTGATTTCTTGAATATTTCTCTGTTTACCCTGTTTAGCCAACATGAAATATCTAAGTCAGATATCAATTTGATACAGCACTTTGTTAACATTAAGTACATTTCAACTAAAAATATTTCTTAATGTTAAAGCTGTTAACGTTCTTGTTCATTTTTTAAAAATATGGGCAGTGATCTGATATGTGCCTTTGTTCAAAGTTCCAAACCAAACTCAATTCTTAGTTGTACTATATTTTGCAATAATAAGAGCACTTCAGCGCTTGTTGGAAATCCAGTCTTTCATAACAGATCAATGCATACAGAATTGGATACCATTTTGAACACAACAAGATTGAATATGAAATAAAGATGAAGTTAGCTGATTAAGAATGGCAGATATCTTAGTAATTTCAAAATGGACAGGTTTCATTTCCTAGAAGATGAGTTTTGCAGTATAAATCCCCAAGCACAATTCAACGAGCAACATTAGTCATTCTATACAAACAAACAGTTCTGTTATTTCATATAGTGTTCTTGTAATATGTACGGGGCTTCATTCTTATAATATATGCACCGGGTTTCACACGGAGTTACCGGAAGCTTCTTAGATAAGTGAGAAGCTCGCTTCCCGGAAACTCGCTTCGGAAGCGCGATACTCCTCGCTTCCGAAACTTGATGAGAACCTCGATTCCCCCACGCATTTCCTATGCTTTTCACAAGCTTCATTTATTCTTATTATATGTTCTCTTACTCAACTTTTCATGCTTTTTGTGTGTTTTCTCTGACTCTTCTCACTCACTTCCATGTGCTTTCGCTAAATTGGTAATCATCATTTTTCAGATTTTGTTAAAAATTTAATTTTTTACACTAAAAGATCATGAAATTTAATATTAGTCACTTTTATTTTAGTTTTTATTTGTTTTATTTTTATTTTCATTCAATTAAGTGGTGGGCACTCAAAGGAGCTAAACAAGGAATGTTCATAGAGCAGGTAGTTAAGGAAGCTGATTGGTGTCTCGAGAATGATTCAGAATCAATGTGAAATAAGATAGCGGGTGGCATGAGAAAGGTGGCTAAGGAGGTATTGGGTGAGTCTAAAGGCGGTGCACCGCTAGGTAAGGATACATCATGGTGGAACGAGGATGTCAAATTAGCTATTAAGGTTAAAAGATAGTGTTATAGAAATCTAAGTAAGAGTCATGATAATGAGAATTTGGAGAAATATATGATAGCAAAGAAGAAAGCTAAAAAAGTAGTTCGAAACGCGAGGGATAAGGTATATAAGGAGGTTTATGACAAGTTGGATACCAAAGAGGGCTAGAAGGATATTTATAGGCTTGCAAAAATGAGAGATAGGAAATCGAGGGATCTGGGTACGGTTAGATGTATCGAAGATGAAACGCAAAGGGTTTTAGTCAAAGATGAGGAGATTAAGGAGAGATGGAAAGATTATTTTGATAAGCTATTTAATGAAAGTCATGCTCAGGATCTTGGAGACTTCTCCATTCCTTTTCATGAGATGATGACTTCATGCGCAAGATTCAAAAGAAAGAAATTGCAGAGGCTTTGAAGAAAATGAAATCAAGAAGGGCAGTTGGCCCAGATGGTATACCTATCGAGGCTTGGAAATGCTTGGGAGAGAAAGGTTTAGAATGGTTGACAAATCTTTTTAACAAGATTTGGCAGACAAATAAGATGCCTAATGAGTGGAGGAAGAGTACTTTGGTGCCTCTATATAAAAATAAGGGTGATATACAAGATTGCACAAACTATCGTAGTATAAAACTCATGAGTCATACTATGAAACTTTGGGAGAGGGTGATTGAGTCTAGGTTGAGGAAGATTGTCATGATATCGGAGAATCAATTTGGTTTTATGCCTGGAAGATCAACTATGGAAGCTATACATCTTCTTAGACAACTTATTGAGAGAAATAGAGAGAAGAACAAAGATTTGCATATGGTTTTTATTGATTTGGAGAAGGCATACGATAGAGTACCTAGGGACGTTCTCTGGTGGACAATGATGAAGAAAGGTGTTTCTCTATGTATGAAGGAGTAGTAACCAATGTCCGCAGTTTAGAGGGGTGACAACCAATTTTCCTATAACGGTTGGGTTACATCAAGGATCTGATTTAAGTCCTTTCCTATTTGCTATAGTGATGGATGAGCTTACGAGATCAATTCAACAAAATGTGTCGTGGTGTATGTTGTTTGCTGATGATATTGTTTTGATTGATAAGTATAGAGTTGGGGTTAATGCTAAGTTAGAATTATGGAGACAGACATTGGAAGCAAGAGGTTTTAAGTTGAGTAAGAGTAAGACAGAATATATGGAATGTCGGCTTAGTAAGCAACGAAGTAGTCATGGGAGTGTAATGAAGCTTGGTGAGCAAGAAATATCGGCGGATGATTGTTTCAAATATTTGGGATCTATCATTCAAAAGTGTGGAGAAATTGATGGAGATGTAAATCATAGGATAAAGGTTGGGTGGATGAAATGAAAAAGTGCAATTGGAGTGTTGTGTGATCGTAGAATGTCATTGCGGTTGAAGGGAAAGTTTTATAGGACAACTATTAGGCCCGCTTTGCTATATGGTACGAAATGTTGGGCTGCCAAGAGACATGATATTCAAAAAATGAGTGTAGTTGAGATGTGTATGCTTAGATGGATGTGTGGAAATACAATAAAAGATAAGATTCAGAACGAGGAGATACGTAAGAAGGTAGGCGTTGCACCCATTGAAAATAAGATGAAAGAGAATCGTTTACGGTGGTTTGGACATATTCGGCGAAGGCCTAATGATGCTCCAGTTAGAAGGATGGAGAAATGGGAAAATATATTAGTTAAAAGAGGTCGGGGTAGGCCTAGGAAGACTTGGATGGAGATGATAGGAAAGGATATGAATGCTTTGAACCTAACCGAGGACATGGCATTGGATAGAAATGATTGGAGGAGAAGGATTGGAAGACCCAGAATGATTTTCTTTTTTGGTTCATATCGCTGACCCCAATTGTTTTGGGATGAAGGCGTAGTTGTAGTTGTTGTTGTTGTTGTTGTTGTTGTAATTCCTCGCTTCCCGCTTCCTATATATTTTAAAATGCATTGCTTCTTGCTTCTCGCTTCGCGTATCGTTTCTCGCTTCCACTTCCTAGTCTGGCAACCACCTTTAAGTGATAATTTTCTATTTAGTTCATACTATATCTGAAGCCAACCTATGGTGGTATGTGTACTGTGTAATATGTAATAATCTACTATGTATTTTGTAATAACCCTTAACAAGGCTTTGATATATTAATGAAATTAACGTGAAAACACAGGAGGCTATTAAGAGAGAACTTTTCTCAGTACTTTCTTCATTCTTCCTCTTCCCTTCCTTGAAAGTTTATCGATTGACAGGGATTCGAACCTGCAATGTCCCTCTTCACCAACCAAAAGTTGATGTTCAGATTGCTTATAAAATCCTTGGATATAAAAAATAAACTATCTTATCACATCAATAGCAAATAAACACTTCATGTTCAACCAAAAAAGAAAAGATAAAATGCACCCATAACATCACCTCTTGAGTGAAAAAAGAATAGGTGCATCCATTGCACCCACTTTTCAGGACGACAAAGAAATACTTTCTCCATAAAATATGAAATTAACAACAAAACCTTTACAAGGAACAGCTAACCAGGATTAAGAACAATTTGCATCAACTTAGTGGGATTTCCCTTCTTATCCCATTAATTGCAAAAATACATGCCAATCCTTTAATTGGATGACTTGGCCAACCACATCAGCAATTTCATATTTCTATCCTCCTCTTTTTATTGCAAGCATCAAATGAATGTTCCCCATCCTCTCCGTTACAATGAACAGCATTTTATTGTCATTCAATCATAATAAAGAGGAAGGATAAACCAAAAAACATAAAAAAACAAGCTTAAATTGTTCTTCCTTGATAAGGCATCCACAAACTTCAAATATTAATTCAAACTTTCAAAGGTTTCAGCATTAAGGTATTCACAAACTTCAATTATTGATTCAAAGGTTTCAGCATTAGCGTAAAACACAGCCAAAGATGAATGTGTATGAGCATGTCACATTGCAGGTACCAACTTTAAATGAGAAAAGCAAAACCTCAAAAATAATGCCATCTAAAGCCATCGCATTACTGGCTTCCTCAACAGATCTCATCTCCACAAACGCAAATTTCTTTTCATGGTTTATGTAAACATTGACAACCGCATCACCTGAAGTAACCAAACTCACAGTAAGTCATTGCAACACCCCTCCCATCAAAGCACCAGAAAAATAAATAACAAATAATTAGAGAAACAGATAAAGATGGAAAGTCATCAAGCAAACCTGGACCAGCAGTGTTCCCTCCAATAGCAGCCATAACCTGGCTAAAAAAGATTGCTACAGACTGCAAAAAAGAGGAAAAAAGTGTATCAGCCAATAGTCATACAATCAATTGAAGAATAAAATCAACAAGAACGAACAGTGAAAAGGCTACATCCAATGATCTATTCTTTCCCCAAAAAAAAAAAAGATTGTGCAACCCTGGAAAGTGAGAGTTTAAAAAGGCCTCAACAATAACAAGATCAAAAAAGGCAAAGTACATAACCTGTTCATTGGCTGTAGGTGAGAGTCCTCCAACATACACACGGCGAGCATGACGAGTAGCCTAACAGAACCAAGCAGATGTTGTCACTGTAAATCTATGTGATCGTACAATTAAATTAATGCAAAAGTGGATAAGTCCATACCTGCTGTGTCATTGCTTGGACAGGCACTATTGGGAGGGCTGGAAACTGGAAGAGCAGACCAAAAAATTTTATACAACGAAATTAGCACAATATAAGCAAGGGCGCCTAAGAATAGAAGATACCTGTCCAGTTCCCACTGGGAACATGTTCGGAAACATCCCAGGGATGGGCTGCGGAGCTCCAGCTACTTGCCCTGAAAGTTGACAAGAATTCACAGTTTACAAACAAAAGGTCATATTATTGAATCTTATCATGAAAAAGTCAAGCAATACGCAGTGCATCACCTTCATATCTGCTCATACGAGATACGTCCTAGCTGATATGCCTTTCATAAGAAAGAAAACGTATCCAAAACAAAAGAAATACATTATTTCTAATTACTCAAGGAAATATTTGTAAGACTACCAAAAAAGTAATAGTTGCCGGTTGAAGACGAACAAGATCCATCAAACCGGTGCACTGAACCTCCTTGAACATTAAAGCTACAGTAGTCGGCTCACCCATTGGCACCACAGTGGGACAAGTAGCCCAACATTGCCTTCTCACAACAACATACAGACACAAAACAAACAAACAACCACCAAAAACAAGAAAACAACCAAAAGGGCTCTCAGTTTCAGAATAAAGTACTGAATAAACAACATAAGAAAAAAACACCCAATATAGCAATATTTTATGATCCTATGTAAATATGAAATGGATAAAGAATAAACTTTAGCTTGCCCACAGGACACTATGAAAATTCAACATGAAGTTGTTAGCAAAACAAAAATAATGTAGAAAACCGTACTGCTAAATGGACAGAAAAAGAAAATACAGACCTGGCACAGCAGCACCAGCAATCAATGCCGCATCTGGAGGACCCATGTCAAAACCACTTATCCGTTTGCTGCAGGCACAAATAAACACATAATATAAGTGAATTTTTAGATAATAAGAATTATTATCAGCAACTGGATAGCAAGAGCATGTAGTTGTATACCAGTCAAACATAAGCAATATTTGCATCTATCTCGATCAAAAAAGCAATTAGGCTCAGTTTGGGAGCCGGGGATGGGAGGAGATAAGAGTGGAGATGGTATTTAAAGAGGGTGTAATTAATACCACCTACCCCTCACAGGTGTTTCGGAACACTGTTTTGGAAGATGAGAATTGTGTTCGGGTGGAGATGAGAGTGGAGATTGGCCATTTTAAACTACATCCTCAGAAGGATGTTGTAGACAACTCCAGCCTCATCTCCCATTTTCATCTCCACTCCCATCACCCCTCTCATCCCCTCTCCAACACCGGCTCCCAAACAGAGCCTTAAAAGCAGAATGTTTACATAAAGATTGATAGGTAAAAAAGGAGTCGTCATACCTTTGGAAGTAAATAAATAGAATAATCACTAAGTTATTCTTTCTTAATACTTTGAGAGCTACATTTTTTATGTTGTGCAGTGTGTTATTGGTGTAAAATAGTGTATGTTGTAATGAAATGAGAACAATCTCACAAACCACAACACAATAGGGTCTGTGCACAAGAGGCAAGAAGATAACCCAATATGGGTTGAAACACCAAATGCCACTAAGGGCCAAACCAACACTTTAAAAAAAATAATATTATTGCATGTGTTATGCACACAAAATGCATAAGATAAAAAGGGGAAAAGACCCCATTTTTATATGGCAGTGAGAGACTTCATTCTAGTCATTGGGGACCTATGTCACATAGGTGCGGGTGCGGGTGCGGTCATTCGGCACTTTAAAAAAACTTAGGTGCGGGGGTGCAGGGAGGGTATATATATAATTTTTAACAGTTTTAAGTAACACTACGTGTATGTGTGTGCATTTATGTATTTATATACATAATATAGATATAACTATGCATTTATGTATTTATATACATAATATAGAGATAACTGGACTTGGTTAGGGTTAACCAAATCTACTTTTGCACAAAAATGGACCTTAGTGTGGTTGACTTCACCTGACACAAAGGAAGCCGTGTCCAAGTGTCGCACCCGCATGGGTGCAGGTGCAGTGACCTGTTAGAAGACTCTGTGTTACATAGTTGGAGACTCTATTAGTCAAGAGCTTTAGTCGTTGGGGACTCTATTAGCCAAGGACTAAAAAGCCCTTGACTATTACACTTATTACAAAAATAAATAATAAATAAATAAAAGACAGTTTTGCCCCTAAGGGGCAGATTCTATTACAAAATAAAAAGACTAAAATACCCCTAAGGGTATTACCTATTACAATTATAAATGAGTACATGTATAATGTATATATATTACTATGCATTTATGTATTTATATACATAATATAGAGATAACTAGACTTGGTTAGGGTTAACCGAATCTACTTTTGGACAAAAATGGACCTTAGTGTGGTTGACTTCACCTGACACAAAGGAAGTCGTGTCCAAGTGTCGCACCCGCATGGGTGCAGGTGCGACACGGGTGCGGTGACCACCTGTTAGAAGACTCTGTGTTACATAGTTGGAGACTCTATTAGTCAAGAGCTTTAGTCGTTGGGGACTCTAGTCAAGGACTAAAAAGCCCTTGACTATTACACTTATTACAAAAATAAATAATAAAAAAATAAAAGACAGTTTTGCCCCTAATGGGCAGATTCTATTACAAAATAAAAAGACTAAAATACCCCTAAGGGTATTACCTATTACAATTATAAATGAGTATATATAATGTATATATAGTATATATATACCAAGCACAATATCTTAACACACACACACACTCAAATTCACGGTGCCACAACAGAGAGTTTGCCAAGGAGGAGCTGAAATTTTGGTGACAGAAGCACTTTGGTGAAGAAGTCCGCCAATTGATAATCAGATGGTACATATGGCAATGTAATGGTATTCTTCAAGAATTCTTCTCGGACATAATGGCAATCCATTTCACTGTTCTTGGTTCGCTCATGAAATGCGTGATTGCCTATGATGTAAATTGTGTTTTTGTTGTCACAAGATAATCTTGAGTGTTCTGTTGTGTGAAGTTCCAAGTCCTCTAACAATTGTCTCAACCACACCAACTCAAAAGTAGTAGTTTTCATAACTCGGTACTCTACTTTTGTGAAAGATAAGGACACCTTCTATTGTTTATTGCATTTTCACAAAATCAAAGAATCACCTACAAAGTAGTTGAGCGTCTGGTCATTCACATCTCCAACCCAATCAAAGTATGAATATGCAATGACCTCTAACGAGGAAGAAGATGACAAAAATAAATCATAACTAATAGTATTTCTAATATATCTAATAATCCTCATTACAACATTCATGTGCACTATAGTAAGAGCATACTGAGATTGACTAGCAAAATAAATGCACAAATAATATCAAGTTGAGTAATAGAAAGGTAAGTTAAAGCTTCAATCATTTGTCTGAATAGAGTTGGGTCCTCCAGAGAGATTCTTCATCATTCTTCTTCATCTTGGCATTGATGATGTGCAATATCAACTCGTTTTTCATCAGAAAGCCCTGATCGTTCTATTATCTCGGTTGCGTACTTAGTCTGTGATAAAAAATAGCCACAAGGTAAATATGCAACTTCAATACCAAGAAAATAATGTAAAAAGCCATGATCTATCATATCAAAATTAGCTTTAACAAAATCTTTGATATGACTAACTCTCTGTTTATCACTTCTTGTGATAATCATGTCATTTACGTAGAAAAGCAAGATTATTATACAAGCATTAAGACTTAACAAACAATGGTGTCTCAGTGTAACAAGATTTAATACCTAGTTGAATCAATGAATCAATCATACCAAGCCTTAAATGCTTGCTTTAGGTCATACAAGGCTCATTTTCCAATTGATTCTATAGTAACGAGAGTTCTAGCAATAGTTGTTGGAGCAACCGGAGCAAATGTTTCTTAGTAGTCTATTTTGTACTCTTGACTATACCCTTTAACTACAAGTCTAACTTTATATCACCCTAATTTCTCATCACTTTTGATTTTAATTTTGTAAACCCATCTACATTCTATGTTTTTTTCTTTTTAAGTAATGTTTGAATTTTTCAAGTTTTTGCCTTTTCTAGAACTTCTAACTCATTCTTCGTGACCCTAATCCATTTTTTATGATTCTTAATATTATAATAAGACGGTTCTACATATGAGTGAATGGCTATAAAACAAGCTCTATACTTGAGTTTAAAGGAGTAAGAACACAAATCTACTAGGAAATTTGAAAATCCTCATGGATCTTCTAACACTAGATGGATCTATGTCTTGATTTTGGGAATATCTTTTTAAGGCACATGGAGGATGATCTTCGGTACGATGAGTGTAAGTTTGCACTTTATTATGTGATTCAACTATGTCATTAAGACTTTCACATTCATTCTCATGTGCATCATGAGTGTCCTCGTTGCCACTCTCATGCACATCATGAACGTCATCATCATTATTCTCATGAATACTATCATTGTCAACAACTTTACCATGCTCATTAGCAAGATCAAAAAGAAAGTAATACTCACAATGTTTCTTAGATTCCTCCTTATCACATTCTTTTCAAGGAAAGTAGCATTTCTTGAAACATAAAGTTTGTCCTTTTTAATTTCATAACATCTATACCTTTTTTTATTTTGGCATATCCCAAAAAACAAAAGGAATAGCTTTAGCAGAAAGTTTGACATTTTTGTTAGTAAAGACAAAGTATTTACAACAAAAAACTTTTAATATTTTATAGTCGGGAAGAGTTTTAAATAATTTTTCAATAGAAAAAATATTTTCAAGAGTGATTGAAGGCATTCTATTAATCAAATAAAATGTCGTAAGAGCGGCTTCGGCCCAAAAACTTTTAAAAATATTTTTGGATATAAGAAGAGTCCTAGTGGTCTCAACAATATGCTTATGTTTCCTTTTGGCTAGGCCATTTTATTGAGGAGTATAAGGACAAGATTTTTTATGAATAATTACATGAAGGACAAGATAATTTTTTAAAACATTTAACAAAAATTCTTCTCTAGAATTATATTTAAAAATCTTAACGTTTGCTTTAAATTGATTTTTAACATAGTGGTGAAGTTTTTTAAAACAATCAAATACTTCATATTTGGGTTCAAGGAAATATATTCATGTATGTCTACTATAATCATCCACAAAAATAACATATTATGATACTCCTCCCTTAGATAGAACTGAAGCTGGTCCCCATGCATCCAAATCTAAGTCACACGGACTCGGCTAGGGAGGCGCCGCACCCGAGTCGACACGCCCCAACACGGGTGTGGCTTAGGACACGGCCCGGACTCGGTCAACGACGAGTCAGACTCGGTCAATGAATCGAGGCCGAGTCCGTCCTCGTTTTGGACTCGGTCAATGTTGATCGAGTCCAAATGTCCATTTTTAGGGCAAAAAAACAAAAAAAATGATTTTTTTATATATTTTTTAAAATATATATATAGCATGAGTCTCAAACAAAAGCCCCAGAAAAAAAAAACTGGGGGGCGATGCCCCCCTAGACCCCCACCCGCTGACCGCGCAGCGGGACCCGCGCCGGGGGGAGCCCCTGGACCCCTCTTTCTGCAAGGGCAAAAGTACAATTTGCAAAGTTTGTAAAAACACTCATGCTGGTGCCAAACTTTAGAGGATAATATCGACACATATGCACACACTGGATATATTATTATATATATACATATATATATAGTCGTGTCCCTGTGTCCAAAATTTTTGAAATTGCACCGCACCCGTGTCACACACATGTGACATAGATCCAAATGTACTAACTCAAATGGTTCTTTAGATATAACATGACTAGATCCAAAAGGTACAGATTTCATTTTTCCAATAATAGAATCTTTACAAGCTAAATCCATTTTATTACAATTTGCAAGGAATGGAAACAAATGTATTTTTGACATACTAGGATGTCCTAATATCTTATGCCAATTTTTTGTCTCTTTTTCACAAAATTACAAAAAACATGTTTTGAGAGTTCAAGATTGTCCATAAAATAGAGATCTCCACTTCTACGCTCTTGCCCAATCGGTTTACCGGACTGGAGATCATGCACCAAGCAACCACTAGATGAAAAAGATATCTTGCTATGAGAAATGGATAGGAGATTTAAATTTAATTTTAGCAACATTCCAACATTTGGTACATAAAAGGTTTGATGTTTTGGTAAAATCCCAAAACTTTTGATTTTCAAATTCCATCGGCGGTTGAAACATAAGAATCATTTGGCTTAATATGACATTCGGATAGTACGGACTCATTTGGAAGGATGCACCAAAATCAATAAACCAAGAAGTCTTATCAGGAGCAATGCATGTGGACACGACCCAACTGGAGAGAGAAGATGCTTGATTTTTTAGTAGCGATTGTAGTGCCTCCATGAGTTGTGCTAGTGACATTGAGCCAACGCTTTTTGAACTTTCTTTTCATCTCTTCTCCTTTTTAGGCAAAAGAGCATGATGTGACCCGGCTCATTGCAAAAATGACACATTATCTTCTTGTATTCATAGTCCTTTGAGTTTCTTCCAAAGTGAGGAGTCTTGTAAGTTCTTATGTGATTTTTGGGTCATGACATAGACGAGTCTTCATCTTTGAAAGAGGAGGGTTTCTTCAACCTATTCTCTTTCATAGTTAGTTCTTCTAATGTTTCAACTATGGAGAGAACACTTCTTCTATGCAAAAGTGCAGGCTTAGTACCCTCAAATTTGGGTCTAAATTGATAAAAATGTTTTGTATTAATTTGTTTTTCACGGAGCTCTATATTCATGGGACAGTGTCATTTAGGATCTAAAAGAGTTAATTCATCCCAAAAGAAAGATAGAGCATTGTAATATTCTCTCATGCTCATGACTTCTTGGGTCATGGTCCTAACCTTATATTGAAGATTACATACATGAGTGATGTCCTTTAAAGAATACATATCTTGAAGATACTTCCAAGCATCACTTGCAAAATCAAGTTTGGCTAACCTAGAACATTTTTTTATATCAACACTATGGATGAGTCATGCCATAATCTTGGCATGGCCCATCCTTCATTCCTTTCAATTTTTTCATATTCAGCAACGGCTTTGCTCATGTCGTCTCCATAAAGTGGCATTTTTTTACCATTGTCAATCTTTATAAGCTTGAGTTTGGGCTCTTTCTCGGTCTCATCCATCAAACCCCATAAGCCTTTGCTCAAAATTTGATGTTTGACAATTGATGCGCACATTACATAGTTGGAGTCATTTAGTCTCACAGAAATGGTAACAACGTTCTCTCGGTCCTCTTCCATGGTGATGTCACAAGAGTTAAGGAGAGACAGAAGAGACCAAGAGAGAGAGGAAAGAAGATGAGAGGTACAATGCTCTGAAGAACCCCACAAACTCACGATCCACAAGGTCACGTTCACACGAGCAACTTGTCTTCAATAGTCAATTCACCAAAGCTCTAATACCATGTAATGAAACGAGAACAATCTCACAAACCACAACCCAATAAGGTTTATGCACAAGAGGCAAGAAGATAACCCAATATGGGTTCAAACACCAAATGCCACTAAGGGCCAAACCAACACTTTAAAAATAATAATATTATTGCATGTGTTATCACACAAAATGTATAACATAATAAGGGGAAAAGATCCCATATTTATACAAGTAAATGGGAGTGAGAGACTCCCTTCTAGTCGTTGGGAGGCCTCAACGACTCTATTAGTCAATGAGTAAAAAGCCCCTGACTATTGCATTTATTACAAAAAAAGACAGTTCTGTCCCTAATGGGCAGATTCTATTACACGGTAAAAAGACTAAAATACCACTAGAGAGTCTTACCTATTACAATTATAAATGAATATATATAATGTATATATACATTACATATATTATATATAAAAATATATTGACAAGGTACAATATCTTAACATATGTGTGTGAGCAAATTTGAAATGAAGAAGTGTAGAGAGAAAGGGTAAAGAAGAGGGAGACATTGAAGAGTTAGAAGGAAACTTGCAAAAGTATTAAGGCAGAGAAAGAAGAATCTACTCATTCAGTTGATCCCTAGTTATGTATATAGTTACCCTTGAGACAAAGCAGATAGGTTAAACTGTTTGTGGGGTAAAAGACAAAAAAAACCTGTACAGTGTACACAACAAAAAGATGATATACAAGATTCCAATATGAATAAACCCTTCTACCATTCTTATTCTTATCCTGTCAGCCAAGGCTCAACAAACACCACATACCCACAACAAGTGCAATGATGAACACTATTTTCTGCAACCCATCAACTGCCTACCTAGGAAGTCAGAACAAAAGGCAACAATAACACTTTGTGATGAAGATCCAAATAAACTCCAAGTTTTGTCCAAGAAGTAACTATTCCAACCTACAATAAGTAGAACATTCCTCGCATCTAAACTTTGTATAGAATGATCAGAAAATGTGTCAAACACCATCCACACTATCATGAATGATCCATCCACACCAGGGCTTTCTAGTAACTTTTACGTGAGCCGAGGGTATTATGATATATTACAGTTTTCTGATATTTCTTGTAGTAGCATAACAAAATTAAACCTGCTATTCCGACAGATTCCAGAAGGACCAGATCAGGCCACACCAACCACCAGTACCAACACCCATACAGCCAAATGTGGTCAGTTTTTTTCAATTTTGTGCACCCATATGTTTTCTTATAGACGAGGAAATTTGCCTTCTGTTAAACATGTAAAACGTACTAAAATTTGTTTGTTTTTTGTTCAGATAATGTTAAAACCAAGCAGTGGTTCAACCTCGGATGCAACAAAAACCAGCCAGGATGCCGATGGAATTCAGATTCTTCGTAAACCTTTAGGACAGGAATACCCCAATGTTGTTTAATGCACATTCAATGGTTATAATGGATGCAACCAGTTTCACTGATATCGCCAATATTTTGAAAATAGTGCAATATTATCAGCAAATTCTGGTCAGCCAATAATATTGGCAAAATATCATGATATTTTCAAAGTATTGCCAGAAATAAAAATATCGCAATAATACCATGATATATCACTATAATTTTGCAATTTTTTTGGAAAAATCTTACTTTTCTATATTTTAAGACCAACTTTTGCATTTTTTTGCTTCTTTTTTTAGATTTTAAAAACTTTTCAAAGTTATTTCCATATATTTTCCAAAGAATAACTATTATTTTCTTATATTTCTTATTGTTTTTTATATGTTTATAACTCCCAGAATTTTCCCAAGATTTTCCAGAAAAAAAAAACAACTATTGAAAATCTGAGAAAAATCTTCGGCGCCTTGAACGATATATAGGTGACTACGGATACAACTAAGGCTGAGCAATGATTCTGGAGGTCCGACAAGCCAAACAGCTCCAGCCCACCTTAGCTTGGGTTTGCATTAGGGTTTTAGGCCATGAAGCTTTAGGTACTAGACGAAACCCAGCCCATTCAATGATGGGTTGAACATAGGTCAGACTACAGGGTACCAGGCTGACCCAATGGGCCTTAGTTAAATAACATCATCTAAGTGTTCAGTTTTTTGCGTTGTTTGAGAAGGGAACAATGGTTGTAGTGTCGACAATGGGTTTTAGGGCCTATGAGAATTGAGAAATTTCATGTTGGTTGTGTTTGGGGGAGGAAGGGAAAATGGTAGAAGAGTGGTTCTTGGTGGTCATTTTCTTATCACTTTTGGTTTTGTCATCCAAAATATAGAGGTGTTTTTTCCTGGAATTAATGGTGGTTTGGTTGATGTTGGTAGTTCTGAAATTGATATGGGTCAATGAATTTGAACTCACTGGAATTGCAAAAGTAATGAAGATAAGAAGGGTGGGAAAAGTTTTTTGGAGTGTTTGTTAACTTTGGTTTCATTTAATCTTGTTTTCACTTTCTTGCATTAGAAAATGTTAATTATATTTTCTTGCTTCCCAATTGCTATAAAATATAAGTCTTTGTTGGTTTGCTTATTCTCAATTGTTGTTGACAACTTTATATTTAGTCAGTTTCCCATAACTGTAATTATCCTGTTAAGACCCAGCCCAAACTGCATACCCCGTTGGTTCAGTGGGACATGGGTTATCTTTGAGACTCAGGCCCTAAGAAGCAAAAGCCAAAACCCAGCCCATCAATAAATAGTTCAGGCCATCTTGGGTATTGGTTACTCCCAAAACCCAACAGGCCTAACCTAAACATGTCCAGGACAGGCCAGGCGGGCAACAGTATGCATGTATGATGTGGTACATATGTATGTAATATGTGTATGTATGAAAACAAATGGTTTGATTCATGTATTCACTAAGTGATATATAGATGACATATGGCAGACAATTTTTCAACATGTGCATTATGGGGATGCAATGTTGTGAAAAGCGTTGAGGCATAGTGTAGCGCTTCACCAAAAACTGAAGTGAGGGGCGTAAGGCGTAAGCCTCAAATTTTAAAAAAAAAACTTAAAACCCTTTTAAAACTATCTACAAATACAAATAAATAAAAGAAATGCTTTATTGATGAAGTAACAACCAATAAGAAATGGAAAATCTAAAATAAATACCGAAAAACATAAGCTAAATATATAAAAGCAACATTAATGCAACAACTTAATCTATGCAAGTATTTAAGAAATAAAATATGAACATTCAAATAAAAAAATTGGCTAATTGTAACTATCAACAGAGATAAGTAGGTATTATACAGTCTTCTTCTTCTTCTTAAGAGACGAGACACCCGAGAGAGGGAGAGGCGAGATGCAAGAGAGAAGAGGGAGAGTCGAGATGCAGAGAAAGAGGAAGAGACGAGATGCAGAGAGAGGGAGAGTCGAGAAGTGAGAGAGAAGGAGAGACGAGATGAAAAGAGAGGGAGAGGCGAGAGGCAAGATAGAAGGAGAGACGAGATGAAAAGAGAGGGAGAGATGAGATGAAGAGGGGGTCGAGAGGCAAGAGAGAGGAGAGGGAGAGTCGAGATGCAACGAGAGGGAGAGTCAACATGCAGAGAGAGATGGAGAGTCAAGATGCAAAGAGAGGAGAGGAGAGAGGCAAGATAGAAGAGGGAGAGTCGAAATGAAGAGAGAGGGAAAGACGAGATGCAAAGAGAGGGAGAGTCGAGAGGCGAGAGAGAGAGGAAGAGGCGAGAGGTCCAACCCTAATTAGGGTCGGGCCTCTCGACCCCAATTTCTTGGTCAAACAGGGGCTTTGACACCCATTTCAGTGAGGTGTGCACCTTAGGGCTTTCGTGCTTTTTACATGCACCTCAAGGCACAAAGGGCCTCGCCTTGAGGCGAGGCGAGTTTTTAACAACACTGTGTGGATGTTATTCACACGGATACTCATACAAACTCTAAAATTTTGATAAAGGATGTAGGGCACAAAAAAGATCCACGTTTAATCATTTATAGTTTTATACTAATTTTCCCTTTCAAGGCATAGAGTAAATCTTCCTCTGAATTTTGCTTACTAAGTACTATTGCACATAAGATGCTCAAGCATGGAAACAAAAGTTAATCTCATTAATCTGCATGCAATCCAACAACCATCAATTTTAAGAAAACAACCACTCTAACTCAAAAAAAAACTGTGAAGTTTCTGTAAGTATCCATAGAAGCAATTTCAGCAAACATTATAGAAACACAAGCTGCTACCCTAGCAAATAGCAATTACCTCTTTGAACCTGAGCGTGAACGGGACCTTGATCTATGCTCTGATTTACTCTTAGAAGGAGATCTAGATCTATGCCTACGATGTCCTTCTCTATCACGATCATAACCTCTGTGCCTGTATTCACATTCACAAACATTGACGTTAATAAACCCCAAAAAGAACAATGGAAAGACAGATTGATGCTCATTCAATTATCATTGACATTCCTACATCCCATCTTTGAAATCCATCATTCTTCCCAGTGCATCGCATCAGCATAACAATAACTTACAGATTTCATTTTGTTAAAATCCTATATAATAACGGACAACCAACTTTAAAAACGGATAGTAAATAACATAGTACAAGATATTTATAATGACATAATACGCAGGTGATATGCTTGGAGCTTTGCTGCCCATAGTAACATTTCAATTGAAGTCATAAACACAAAGTAGTCAATAATGTGATGTAAATTAAATGCAGTCATAATTCCAATCGCATCACCTATCAGAGGCACGGCTTCTGTGATAATCATAATCATCACCCCTATCACGGTCTCTTTCTCTCCTCTCACTGTGGTCTCGATGGTGTCTATCACGATCCCTGACCCTCTCTCTCTCCCGCTCCCTGTCTCTACTTTTCACATAATCTCGGTCGTATTCACGAGAGGCAGACTGCAATGAACAAAGCATGTCATTCGAAAAGGCTTCAGAAAATAACAAACCATGCAGTTGACAAAAAAAGGAGGGAAACCAACTTCACGAAACATAAATGGTGGATGCAGATCGGAAACACCCAGACCATTTGACATGTGCTTGAAAATGATGTCTAGCAATCAAGCATATGAGAGCATTAGACAGTTAAAACTCACTAAGGAAGAACTTTTCCAGTATCAACCATCGATAATAGGAATTAACTAAGTCAATTTTGATAAGTGTGTCCATTTAACATGTGAAACATCTGAGAGAGTATGACCACACATAGATTTTTCTTTTACGGCGCCCATAAATAACATAGCACCCCACGAAATAGGAGAAAGCTATGAAGGCCACTCTTGATAATTATATCACCAGTCAAAAGCCAAGTAACTACGGTTTATTGTAAATAGAAAAAAGAACGGTAGCTTGATTTTTTTCTCGAAACAACTCAAAAATTGAAATCTAAGCTAAAAACATATATGAAAAAACTAAATCTAATATAAAAACAGATGAAAAGGGCAAGGAATAGCGATCCGCCCATCGTTACACCGTTCAGAAATAACAAAACTGCGCTATACAGCACATTGTAGGGATGAAGACAGAAAGAGTTCGAATTGATACTTCCTTCGGAAATCACAAAAACCCTAACTCCAAGTTCGCATGTTCCAAAGGGGGAATAAGAGTAATAAGACAAACAAGCGAATAAAACGAATCAAACTTTCTCATAGATAAAGAAAGATGGGTTTCATCGTAATAATTTCTTTGTGCACTAAATGTTAGGGTTTTGATATACTCCAGAAAATTCTCAAGAAACGCCTGGATAGAGGAGCAACCAGAATAGTTCACATGCTCTCTTGAAGCGACCGAGACCAACCAACGATCGACGACATTGATCAGGAAAAGGAAGAGAGATACCTGGCTTCTGTGATCTCCGTAATCATTGTAACCTCCCCCTCCTCCACCTTTGCGTGGAGAAGATGAGTAGTCGTTGCACCCATCGCCGTTCCCCTGGTATCTCCGATCGTAATCAGGCATATCGCTTCGCTTTCTCTGCTAGGGCTGGGGTTAGGGTTAGGGTTAGGGTTAGGGTTTGATCCGTGAGGAAGAAGAAAGGTGGGGGGGTTAGGGCTTGGGAGATGCTAGGAGGAACCAGATGAAGCAACGACGGGTAGGATTCTTTTACTCGGACCGCAAGCAACGAAGATGCCGACTCGAACGGCGGGCAGGGCGGAATTTATAGGTCGTGATGAGCTGGGCTTGAACCCAATCTGATGTTTATCCGATCAGAATCCAAACCTGCCCGCCTTGCTGCGGAGTGCGGATCCCAGCAAGAAAAATCTTATATTGGAAAAAGAGGTAATATATAGAGAGAGAGAGAGAGTAATAGGTAGCTGCTTCATCCATACGAGCCTAAACAAAAACGCACGCACTGACTGTCTATCGAGCTTGCTTCTGATGGGCGGTCAACGCGCATAAACTGTAAAAAGCGCAAACAAATATTTTTAATGGTGCTTCAAAACGCAGCTAAAAAGGTTTTAGTTAATATCGGGTGCATCTCCGTCGACCTATTAAACCCTTTTTTTTTTGCGTTGTTTTTGTGTGCTGACAGTCTATCACACGTATAATGGATGGTCAGTGTGTGCGTTTTCTTTAGGCTGCTATGGATCAAGCAACTACCAGTTTCTCCTGGATTTTGCATTTATATAAAGAGAGAGAAATGGAAACTACTAAACCGTCATGGTGCTAATGCTACTGGATTTTCGTGTTTTTTCAAAAAATTGACCATACAGATACAGATATGAACCCAACTGCCTGCAATTTTCATAAATTTTTAAAGCTCTAAATAGCATTTTTTCATCCAAAATGTATAATCCAAGTGTCAATTTTAAGTAAATCAATCATGTTAAACACATCTATGGGGTTAGAATTGCAAAAAAAATACAAAATTCAATAGCATGTTTTATTTAACATGTTCTCATATCTCTCTCTCTCTCTCTCTCTCTCTATATATATATATATATATATATATATATATATATAGAGAGAGAGAGAGAGAGAGTAACATGGAACATCGAACATGTAAAGTGTTTGATGTTACGGCAAACCAACATGCACGGCTGATCTTGTATGTGCACTTTTAGCACATTTAGCAGCAGTCTAAGACTGTGCTAAATGTCAAAAAATCAATTTTTTTTAGCGTGCAATGCACGCTCGACCCTTTGACTAAAACCCATTTGATGACACAGGTTTTCGTGTGTATATATATATATATATATATATATATATATATATATATATATATATATATATATATATATATATATATATATATATGAGCAATATTTGCTATCCTTGCAGGCAAGGACCTTAGTAAAAAAAATGTTATTATTTTTTTAGTGTTTTTCACATATATATAAACTAACATTTGGTTCATGTTTACTCGACTGTCTGGTTTTACTAGGGTTGAAAAATCAACCAACTACAATGTACTAGATTTTCAAACTTCAAAAACAACCTGTTTTTATGTTCAAAAACTATAATCGATGAGTTGATTCCTACTATTTTGACTAAAACACATCGATGATGTCAGATTTGGTCAAAACAATCCTCCTCTACGAGTTCTAACTAGGGGTTCCTTACCCACGAGGGTACAAATGTTTATATATATATATATATATATATATAATATCATAAACAAAGTATTCATTGGTCCATGCCAAGAATTTGATTCTTTACATTGTTTTTATATTACATATGTAATTTTATTTTTGTTGGGCCCGTGTATTTGAAAATAATGTGTTATTTACATTGCATCTCTCTCTTTCTCATTTGGAGAGTTACAGTTAAAATTGCTTAATTGTTTTAGATGATTACTCTCATTCTTTTTTATCTCTCTCAATATATGGTGTGTTTGGAGGGTTACAGTTGGTATTGCTTAATTGTTCTAGATAATTACCTTACATATATTAATAAGATTTTGCTTCTCATCTTTAGATCTCTCTCTCTTAATGGTCAAGAGAGTTGTCATTACAATTGTATAACTATTTTATCTATAACGTTGTTTTACCCTATGTTATTTAACATTTTACATTTCATAATTGCATAATTACTTTAACTATTTTATTTCTATTTTATATATTTACTTTACATACATATTTTACCTTCCACTTAAATAACTATTTAGTTTTTATTTTTCATTTTACTAGTTTATTGTTTTCTATATCACGGCAGCTCTCTTTCTCATTGTTGCATCTCAGTTTCAAGTCTGATATATCTCCCTTAGTGGTAGGGATGGCAGTGGACCGGGGGAAAGTGGGGCCCGCCCAGTCTCGCCCCGTTTGGACTGGGGATGGAAGGCATGAAACGGGGATGGAGGCAGGGATGAATGTTAAAATTCATCCCCGTGCAGGGATGGAGGTGGGGATGGACTGACACTTTCCCCCGCCCCGCCCTGCCCCATCCTCGCCCCCGCCCCTTCATATTTTATCTTCTCTTACTAACCCTAACCCTATTTTATCAGTCGGAGCCGTCGTCGTCGCCTATTTCCCTTCCCCATCTGCATTCTACTACCTCTGCATGAACCGGCATCTCGAACACCCGCACTTCATCGAGGTTCCCCTTTCCTCCTCCCACTTCCTTAAAGGTGACCATGAACGGAATCGAGTCCCCAAACAGGAACTCCCACGATGGGTTTCTATGTTTTTACTTTTTTTTTCTTTCAAGATTCTTGATTCTTACTAGTGGTTATCTTGTTTTAGATTTTGTAGACCGTCTGAATGTTCTAAGAGGGAAGGGCATGCCTGCATTATACTTGTGGTCCTGCAAAAGGTATGAAAATGAACACACGGAACTGGGATTTCTTTGGTTGGCACCATTTCTTTCTCCATTCTTTTATCTTTTAAATGTAAAATTCTCATACCCACTTAATGCTATTCTCAGACACCTCTGTTTTCTTTGATTATGTGGCTAGCAATGCTAATTAGGTATTTTTGTCTCTTTTTTTTCTTCCTTAAATATTGCATTGGAAAGATGGGTTTTGTGAATCTTTCTCTTGTTTTTGTGAAAAAACAGAGGCTATAAGAACGGGTTCGTCTGGCACGATCTCTGTGAAGACGATTTGATCTACCCCACAAATGAGAATGAGTATATTCTAAAAGGCTCTGAACTATTGGAAGAGATTTTGTCCCCTTTTAATAAGAATTCTCATTTTTTTTATCAGTTTAACTTATATGTTGTTCGTGATTCATCTTTTTTCTTCAAATTCTTGGTCTGCATCTTCCTTTTTCCTTCAAAATTCAAACTACCAACATCATTTTTTTCTTCAAATTCATGACCTCCATCTTCAAAGTTTTGACTCTCTGTTTCATATATCGCCAACAACACCCGCCACCCATTGCCCTGACCAAGCAACACCGAGAATCCTCTTCCTCAACATCCTCCTCTCCCGACTCTAGAAAACTTATTAGATGACTTGTGACCAACTTATTAGATGACTTGCAGAAGTAGGGGATGGGGACAGGGCCGAGGACGGGCGGAGATGGGGCGGGGATGGGGGACGAGGCAGGGGCGGGGACGAGGCGGGGGTGGGGACGGGGATTAGTATTTTGAGACGGGACAGGGGTGGAGGTCCAAAGTCTCCCCCGCCACATGGGTAGACCGGGGATGAAGGTAACATTTTAGAGACGGGGCGGGGGTGGAGACCTTGTCCCCCGCCTCGATCCACTGTCATCCCTACTTAGTGGACACGCTCGGAACGTTATTACTGCAATTAATTTATATATGATGTGCTTTGTTTATTATTTTTTTATGCAAAAGTTTAATATAAGTATAAGTAATTATGAGCCCGACTATATGGGTTGAGATCAAGTGATAATTGAAAATCACCACCAATGGTGTTTTTTTCAATATTCACCCTCATTGTGGTGGTACGAAGCACAATATGGGGAGTCATTTTAGGCTCATCTCAATTGCATTTTCATCCCACCAGGGGTTTTTGTGGTACATGAATGTGCGGTGGATATTGAAAATCACTACTAGTGTTATGGACCACTAAGTTTTTTGCTTTTGTTGCTTGATATAGTTACTTTTTTTGCTTTCTTGTTGTGCATATAATAGCCTTTGGCTTAAAATTTTTTGGGTACAAGGTGATTTCGTGTTTTTTTTTAAACTCGTTAACTTGCTAATAGAAGTCTTTGCTCTCTTACCTTCTTCTATCCACTATTGCCTCTCTGCTTCCTTTATATGATTGTGTTCGCGTGTACTTGTGCTATTGTGTCTACGCACTTGACAAGTGACATTTAGCTCAATTTTTGCTATGTGCATGAAAGGTTATTGCGGTACACTGGGACACGTCTTGGGGGCCTTCGTTTTTAGCCCGTGACAAGTTGGTATTAGAACCTTGTTGAAGTTTGGGGCAAAGAATCAAGATTCTTCATTGAGAATGCCTCCGAAGAAGCATAAGGATATTCCTCTAAGTAGTCAGGTTCCTTCCGAAGACAAGCTCATGGTTGCTGACCATATGATAGGCCTTGTGTGCGACATCGCCGAGTTGACAGAGACTCTGACCAACATGAAAAGGTTGGTTAATAATACTAATATTGCTTTTGGGGTGTTTGATCAATAGATACAGAATGCAATAGAGGGAATGAAAGATTTTGTAAAAGATCTTGCCACTAGATATGAAAACTCTATTGGGAGTCTTAATACCAAGTTCGATGATCTACTTGAAAGGTTCAATATCTTACCTACTGAATTGGATATTGTCTAACAGAATAATAATCAGTTGGAATGCCTCAGCTGGTGAAACATTGGGACATATGGGGTCGCGTATTAAGTTGCTTGAGCCTGCAAAGTATAAAGGCACTCAAAACTCAAGAGATTGCAAGAACTTTATTTACTTGATAGATCAATACCTCGAGATTGTAGGTACAACAAAAGGTGCAAATTCGTTGCATATTGCAACCATGTACCTTACTGATGATGTTATGCTTTGGTGAAGACGATGCAAAGGCAATAATGAGCGTGGGTGTCCTGTTCTAAACTAATGGGTGGACCTCAAGAAGGAATTGCATGACTTCTTTATTGCTGTAAACACCTCAAATTTTCCACCTTCGTTCACAAACCCTTTCCCCTTGCCACTGGGATCCACTATCTAAATCATTAAAAAAACTAGCTGGTCAACACCCTAGTCAAAGCCATCCAGAGCCCAAAATTTGCCCCAAATTCAAATATTTTAAAATTCAATCTCCATTTTGGCTTGATTTTAATCATCAATTTTTGCCTTCGAACAGAAGTGTCCAATTCTTTATCTTCGCCAGGGGTCCGGGACTTCAAATCCCTGATCCAGGGTTTACCTTTTTGTATCTCATTTCATATCATTTTACATCATTGCATGCCATTTCATATCATTTCATTGTATTGCATGGCATTGCATCTCATTTTCGAGATCCAACACTCTAGTCTTTCAAAATCTTTTAATCCAGATTCGATTTTAAAACTTTTCTTTCAAAAACCTTGGTTTTTAGATCAATATTTGCCTTTTGTTAACCCTCAAGATCTTATATTTCATAATATTTTCCTTAGAAAATGATCTGGATTTATTTTAAACTCAATTTTAACTGATCACAATTCTCGGATGAGACCCATTTAGGTGTTGTCACTTTCAGATTACTTCTTTCATCTGGATTTCTCAAAATTTTAGAGTCCTAGTTGGATCGGGACTCTGTCTTTTCAGCTTTTAAGCCTTTTCTAAAATCTCATTTCTGTTTTAAACTAAAAGTAATCCAACCCCTTGTCCATTACTTTCATTTTAGCCAAAATCTCAGAGTCTTAGCTGGATTTGGACTCTTTTTTAGAGTTTCTGTCAGATTAAGACTCTGTCGCTTACTTCTATTTTTGTAAGCCTTTCAAAATCTTCCATTTTAGCCAAAATTTTAGAGTTTCAATTGGACTAGGACATTGTCCCAAAGTTTCAATCAGATTGGGATTCTATCCCGATTTCATCCTTTATTCCTATTTTCACTTGATTTTAAAAGCCTTCTCATCTGACTTTCAAAAGAGCCAAAATCTTAGAGTTTCAGTCGAACTAGGACTCTATCACAAAGTTTTAGTCTGACTAGAAATATATCCTCCATCTCTATTTTTACTTGTTTTTAACAAAACCTGTCAAAATTTCTCATTTTGGTCAAAATTCTAGAGTTTTAGTTGGACTGAGACTCTATTTCAGAGTTTTAGTCGGATCTAGACTCTATTTTTCGTTGTTGTTTTCATCTATTTTTTAGGAAATCTTTTGAAAGAAGTCAAAATTTTAGAGTTTCAGTCGAATCAAGACTCTATTCCAAAGTTCCAATTGGATAAGGACTTTAAACTTGACTTCATTTTTTGAGAAAATCTTTCAAAAAACTTCTTCATTCATCTTTCAAACAATCAAATTTCAAAATTTTAGAACTTTATTATAGAGATTCAAATTTTTAGGACTCTGTCCCAGAATTTCAGTCAGTCCAGAACTCTACTCTGACTTCCTCTCTCTACTTTTATTTCACTTGTTTTTCAAAAACATATTCAGTTCTGAGAGTTTCAAAATTCTGGGACTCTATCCTAGAGTCCCAGTTGATTAGGACTCTGACCCTGATCTCATGTTTTGTTCATTTTTATCAATTTCTGAAAAGATCTTTCAAAACCTCTATGTTTTCTTTCAAAAAACCTAAATTTCAAGCGTTTCAAAATTTTAGAACTATATTATAGAGTTTCAGTTTGTTTAAGACTCTATTTTTAAAACCTCTGATTGTCATCTGATGATTTCGACTCTGTTTCAAAACCCTTTTCAGTCTTTATTTCAATTTTCAAAACCTTAATGTGGGGCCCACACAATTGGCGTCACATCTGGAAGAGTTTCAATCTAATTAGGATTCTGGTTGATTTAGAACCTTTGTTTTATTTTTAAACTTTCTTTCAAAATCTTTCCTTCTTAAAACCCTTTATTTCAAAAACTTGATTTTCAAATCAGTTTTCAACTTTCTTCAAGCAGTGCCCACCCTGCAATGGTGCAAAACCCTAATATTCAATTTCATCTCATTTTATATCTTTCATATTTCAAAAATATAAAAATATATTAGTTAGTTTAGGTGTTCTTTTAAAGTTTTTGAGAAAAATCATTTTAACCCCTTTGTCTTTAAAGTTTTAAAATCGTTTTCTGAAAAAACAAGTAGAGCCCACTTAAGTGGCACCATATTTGAAGATATTTTGGTTAGCTTAGAGTTAGTCAGTGTCCTAATTAGGTTAGAAGTTTGAAAGTCTAATTGATTTTAAAATTTCATTTGATTTTAAAACTTTAAATTTGTTTTAACTATTTTTTAGGGTTTTAAAAAAACAAATATGGGCCCACAGAGGGAGGCGCCACATTTGAGATTTATTTTAAACAATTGGGACTTAATTGGAATAGTAATAAGGGCTTTAATTAAGTTAGGTGACTTTAGAAAAATCGTCACTCCATGTGGCTTATCCAAAACAATTAAAAAGAGCCCAAGAAAATCAAAACTCTTCTTAAACCAAACCCAAAAAAAATCTATAAATAGGGGCTCCTAAAGGGGGTCCAGCCCATGCTTTCTCACCCTCTCTCCTTCTCAAAAAATTGTTATCCCGTCTTCCAGCATCCTTCCTCCATTGCAGCAGCCCCAAGGTAAGTTTTATTTATTTTATTTCATGTTTTTTTATTAATTTATTATTAATTTTTTAGTATTTTCACCATAGCCGCCCCTCTATGCATAATCTTTATCATTTTTTTTCATTCAAGAACCGTGTAAATGATCCAAGAAAGTGATCTAAAGATCACCCATAATCATCTACACATTTTTTATCCATTGAAATCATTGTTGATGGGTTTATTATGCTAAACGCTCGAAAAAGATCGAGATTCGACCATTTGATGGTCAAATCCCTCTTTTAGAGGCTAAATCAAATTTCAACCATGCTTTTCCTGTTTTTTTTTATTATTATTTCATCATGCTTATATTTGTTTTATTCAGTGAAGCATCAAATCCAAATTAATTATATTATTTATATCTTTTTCTTTATTATTTTTCATGTTTAGATTAGGGTATTTCATGCTTTATCGATAATTTGTAAACCTCGATGCCAAGCATGTGAGAACCACGCCATTTTATATTTGATGTTTTGTTAAAAAAATAAATTTTCAAATATTGATCCATGTGTTTGTCAGTGATGTCCTATAAAAAATAGGGTTTTTTGGGTTCTAGAACCCTGTCAAAAAAATAAAAAACCAAACTATACTTTTTAAACCGTGAAATCGCTATGTAAATTCGGGAATGACTTGCTGAGGCAATATCTTCCTTGTCGGAGATTTGATTGACAATCTGTAAGTTGCAGTGTCTTCGTTATTATGCTTAGTATTTCTTGTAAATTTGTCAGATTTTTATATATTTGTTTGCTATTTTTTCTCTATCAGAAACCATAATCAATTTTACAGAGCTCATTATGTATTGTCTAAACCCTAGATCGACTTGGGTGAATCGTATCTCCCACACCAAAGATCCGATCGATGATCCTTAAAAAGGAGTATTTTCATATGTATATCTACTATCATCTGAGAAAATTTTATAAAATTTTAACATAATTTGCTATATTTATCTGTGCCCAAAATCGGATGTATTTATTTCAACTTGTTATTTATTTGTCGTAATCAAGTGTATATTGTCGGAATAATATCTCCCTAACTGAAGATGGTTTTTCTGATTTGTAAAAAGGGTTTTTTTTTATCTGTCTAGTATCTTTGTAATTTTTTATGAATTTCTATGGTGTTTTGATACATGGTTCGGATCTGACACTGTGATAGGTACGTGCCCGTGGGCAAAATGGTATATTTTAGGGTCTTATTCAATTTTCATATTAAAATAATGACAAAAATATATTTTTTTGAATGCAGTTTAATTTTGGGGTTATCATAACTATACATGTCGATTTTTATAAATTTTTAAATTTATTTGATTAAATCATGAAAACAGAGTGCCCGCGGAGTCCCGATTCGTGTAAAACACTGGCAAAAATAACTAATTTTGTGATATTTTGATTTTTTTTATAAAAAGCTTTATATTTTTAATGTTTAATCATGCTTATAATCATGATAGGGTGCTTCACACCCAATTTGGTGTTTATTTGAATCTATTTGATCCTTAAATCCAAAGTTTTACAAAAATCTTTTTCTAAAACCCCTGATTTCAAGGCTGCAGTCTTGTTTTCAGGGGTATTTTTGTTATTTTTCTCAAAATTCTGAATTTCAAAGTTGTTTATTTTTTATTATTTATTTAATTTTATATCATATTTTATTATGTTTATCTCAGGAAAACATGGAAAAGGGCTTATATCTGGATAAATTCAGTAATTTCTAGATATTGTTCGATAAATCCATAAAAGCTGATATATTTTCGCTAACAAGTTTTTTTGTTTTATAGGGACATTCAAGATTGTATTTTATTTATTTATCTTTTCTTTTATTTTAATTTATCATTAATGTAAAATATAATTTAACTTTAGAATAAGAATTTAAATTCCTCCTTAAAATTGGACTGCATTGCATATATTTTATTTTTTTAATATAAATGCCAATGTATGATGGATGATGATTCATGCATATTCAAACTCACAATGGTCTACACGAATGACATGTATACTAGCTTCTAAGGAGTTGATAAACTCAATGGGTTTTGTATTTGTGGCAATAGTCAGAATACGAACGAAACTCAGATTTATCATTTTTTTCTAAACCACAAATGACCTACACTCTTAGGCATTTTCAGAAATCATTGCATATTTTAAAGTTTTCTAAATATTTGTTTCCTTTTGGAAATAAATGAACTATATTCAAATACATATTCGTAGTCATAGTCAGGGATATGTAAAAAATCTATTTCATCAAAATTCTATAAGGCACATAAAATTTTTTTTCAAAGATTTTCCTCAAATTCTTCAAAAAATATTTTTTTCTTGCAAATTATGTTCATTCATTCATCGAAGTTAAACTGCATCATGAATAGTTTTCACAGGGCTATACACCCATACCTTTTGATGTTTTCCAATTCCATCCCAAAGAAATCAATTTTCTCAAAGTTATTTGAATTTCTTCAAAATTGATTTTCTAAAAAACTCAGGATTTCTTCAGAAATTGATTTTTCTTTTCTTCAAAAATGATTTCCAAATGCAATTCGTGATTTTCAAAGTATCTATTTCTTCCAAGTATTTTCTAATTATTTCAAGCAAACATCATGTTTTTCAACCTGCAATCTTATGGAATTCACAACACATGTCAGATTCTTTGTGCAGTTAGGACTAGAACATCGATTTAGACAAGTTGCGCAAAACAAAGTACATGATTGATCCTTTGTTTGATTAACTATGGTTATGGTTCTAGGAACGATTGAACCTCGTACCGACAGGCAAGTCTCATTCTTCAAAATTATCCTGTATTTTAAAACGAAGGTGAGTTATTTTCAAAATCTTTTTCAAATGTCAGTTTGACTTGCAAAAGTAAAATTTTGCAATGATAACACTTGCTCAAGAATTAGAGTAAAATTGCCTGCAATAAGATGTTGGTCCTAAAGCACAATGGGTCAATTCACGAGTATATCAAAGTATTCACCTCACTAATGCTAGACATTGAAAACATGGGTGATGCATACTAGTTGTTCCACTTTATGCATGGATTGCAGGGGTGGACAACTATGAAGCTCAATCGGCAAGACCCTCAAACTCTTGTTGTGGCACTTGTTGTTGTTGAGAAACTCACTGAAATTGGTAGACAAAATACGACATCCCAAGGATGAAAATTCGAGAATGATTGTAACAACAATAGAAGAAATAATCAAATGAATGACCGAGGGAACAATGCTGGTAAAGAGAACCAACAAGGTGATAACCAACAAAATCATTGCCAGCAGGATGAATAACATAAGAACCAAAAGAGAAATAACAACTATCAAGGGTAAAATTATCATCGTCAGGATTGTTGCATCTACCACAATAATCACTGGGCAAATCAATGTCTGAATAAAAATTATGGTCCAAGAAATGAAGATAATTGTCTCAGAGTTATAAACGTTGTCCAAACTGAAGCCAAGCGTGCCACCGTAGAGCAGTCTACTATTGGAGCTTTGCAGGTGAATGCGGTAAAGGTGTCTGTAAACACCCCAAAAATTCACCCTTATGCACAAACCCTTTCCCCTTACCACTAGGGCCCACTCTCTGCAACCTTCAGGGAACCAGTTGATCGATATCTAAGCCAGGGTTGTTTATAGCCCAAAATTTACAAAAAAAAAAACAGTATCTCATCATACAATCAAGATTCAATCCTCATTTTGGCTCAATCTTAATTAGCAATTTTCATCCTCATAGGAGAATTTTCAATCCTTTATGTCTGCCAGGGGTTCGGGATTCCAAGTCCCTCATCCAGGGTTTACATTTCATGTGTCATTGCATATCACTACATGCATTTGGCATATTATCTCAAACAATCTCATATCATTTTATGACATCGCATGTCATTGCATCTTATTTTCGAGATTCAGCACTCCTATTTTTTTAAAATCTTTTAATCCAAATTCGATTTTAAAACTTTTCTTTCAAAAATAATTCCAAATACCTAGGTTTTAAATCGACATTTTGTCATTTGTTAACCCCTAGAATCTTATATTCTTTTATTTCAAAATATTTTTTTTACAAAATGATTTAGATTCATTTTAAAATCAATTTTTAACTAATCTCAATTCTCGAATAAGACCTCTCTAGGTGGTGTCACTTCCGGATCATTTCTTTCATATGGATTTCTCAAAATTTTAGAGTCTCAATTGGACTAGGACTCTTTTTCAGAGTTTTAGTCAGATCAGGACTTTATCTTTTTACATTTTAAACCTTTTTCAAAATTCTATTTTAGTTTTAAATCAGATGTAGGCTTATCCGTTGTCCATTTTTGTCATTTTGGCCAAAATCTCAGAGTCTCAGTCGGATTAGGACTCTTTTTAGAGTTTCAGTCAGATCATGACTCTACTTTTCACTTCTATTTTTATCCCTTTTTTAGAAAACCTTTCATTCTGGCCAAAATTCTAGAGTTCCAGTCAAATTAGGACTCTGCCCAGAGTCCTAATCAAATCAGAACTCTATCCTGATATCATTTTTTATTTCATTTTCACTGGTTTTCAAAAGTCTTTTTTTAAAAATCTCGTCACTTGCTTCTTGTTTATTATAAAATTCTCACAGTTCTAGTCAAATTAGGACTCTTTCTCAGAGTCCTAGTCGGATCAGGACTCTGAACCTAACTTCAATTTCTATCTTATTTTCACCTATTTTCTAAAACCCTCTTATTTGTTTTCTAGAAAACCCTAAATTTTAAGAGTTTTAGTCGAATTAGATCTTTGTCCGAGAGTTCCAGTTGGATCAGGACTCATCATCGACAACACATTTGCTGACCTTCAATAGAAAAAAAACCTTGAGGTCCCCTCTGTCTGTCAAGGAGTATACCTAGCTTTGACCTAGCAACAAGGGACGCCACCTATGGGTCTCTCTCTCAGTGGTTACCTATGGAGAGTTATGATTATTATTGCCCAACTATTTTACGTGATTTTTTTTCTTTTGGGTAATCCAAGGAAACCCCAGTCACCGACAACACATTTGTTGTCCTTCAATAGAAAAAAAAAAAACTTGAGGTCCCCTCTGTTCATTAAGGAGTATACCTAGCTTTGACCTAGCAACAAGGCTTGTCAACTTGGTGGCATTCACAATTTTCCCCTACCATATGATTGAAGCCCTTGTGGGTGTGGAAATTGGTTTACATATATTATTTAAGACTTTTCCTTTCATACTAATATAAATATGTTAGTGGAGCCCTTGTGGTCTAGATCAGGCTATTCTGCCTGATGGTCACTCCTAACACTACAAGAAACCTGTGGATTAGTCACTAATCCGTCGCTAAACTGTTTAGCGACGGTTTAGCGTCGGATAACTTTCATCGTGAATTTTTTGACGCTAAGTAGTGCCAGAACTTATCTGGCACTGATTTGCGACGGATTAGCGACATATATTATCCATCGCGAGTCCTTTGCTATTTTAAATTAGCGATGGATAATATCCGTCATTAAATTTAAATAAAAAAAAATTTGCTTGCTCGCTGCCGACGCGTTCTCCGACAGGGAGCAATTTTTTTTGCACAGAATTGGCGCATTCCGGCGTCGGGACGCTCTTCCACAGTGAGCCATTTACGGCGAGAGAAGGTGAGGATGGTTTAAATCAAACTGGGGCTGAGTTCTCTGCTCTTCTTTATGTTTCCTAGTATGCGAGCAGGGCGTACGAGTTCTCGATTTCCCGTCGAGGAAGCACACGAAGGAAGAACGAGAGGGACACGTTCCTGTTTGGATGAGAACTAGGGTTGGCCGGGAGGAGAGGGACAAGGAGACGATGCACGCGATCTGGCTGTCTCTGAAGGAATCTCTCAGGTGCATCGTCAATCCCGGAGCGGTCTTCTTGCAGGAGAAGCTCAAATCGAACGGTCGCGGAGAAGCCCGCGTTCCCAAGAACGGTGGAGTTCACGTCAGAGATGGAGAGGCCGTCATTGCGAGGGACGGAGGTCGTTGACCGGATCCTGGCCGGAATAGGTTCTCCGGCGAGTCCCTTCTCTTTTTCTTCCTTCCGCCATTTTTTTTGATAATCTAAAACCAAGACGACCTTCCAAGCGAGAAGGCGAGAAGACGTTGGTCGGCCTGAATTGGTGGCACTTCACCCATTTATTGAAAATCTCTCTGAATCGGTTTAATATTTTGTGGTGGAAAAACAGAGGGAAGAAAATTTTCGAATGGGGGGGGAGGGAAAATTTTGCGCCTCAGGCGAGACGGTTTTAAATCGAAAATTAGCGAGGGAATTTTTTTGTGCCTAATCCGTCATTAATTAGCGACAGATTAGGGACAGAAAAATTCTGTCGCTAATTATCATTTTTTTTAGTGTTTTGGCGACAAAAAAAACGTTGTCGCTAATCCATTGCTAATTAGCGACGAATTTAGCGATGGAAATATTTCCATCACTAATTTTGCAAATATTTCAAATGTTAGCAACAAATAGTATTTGCTCGCTAATCCGTCACAAATTTGCGATGAAGAAAAATCCATCACAAATTTTCGTCGCTAATTAGCATTTTTCTTGTAGTGTAATCATAACTTAACTAAAGACGAGTGCAAACATATGGGTTTGGTTGGACGTCAAATATAAAATTGACACTTTATGAGTGGATATAAATTCACATGTTTGGTCTTTTATTGGATTTGGATTGAAATATGAACAATGTTTCAAGTAAGATTTATAGTCACATAAGTCTGAATCCAAATCATTTGTAACTTTTTATATGTGAACATTGATTTTGGTCTTCTTTTATGCTATCTAGATTTATCATATATATTTCTTTTCCGTCCCTCTCGCTACACTTTATCCTCTCTCATGACCTTTTGGTCAACTTCAAAGAATTGTTACGGCAACTCGCTGCTCTCCAAGCAACCCAGTTGCCTCATCTCGTTGCCTTTTAGTTGCAACCATTTGTTGTGAACATAAAAGGTTTACCAATTATTTGTTATTAGTCGATAGAAAAACAACATAAACCTCGCTTTTCATGCTCATAAAGAAATGCAGGGTAAGTTAAAAGGTCCTTGGTAATTTTATTCAACTTTCTATGTTCTCATTATATGTGAGTTGAAGTTTTTCTATGAATTTTGTTAGATGTTATATAGTCAAAATATGTGGTACATTCATATTAAATTCAAGTAAGTTTATATACAAATATAACAAAAGAGAAACTATACAAACGAGCAAAATTGATACTTACATCACTTGTCAACATAGTTTTTTCTTCAAATTCATACTCTTTTGACTATTTTGTGCTACATTGCACAACTTTTCCTACATGATTAACTTGTCATTATCACAAATTAAAATTATATATAAACAAATACTTGTATAATAGAACAAATATGCACACATGACAGAGGACATTGATTATACCTTAGGCACCACAATTGGTTCCTTGATTGAGGGTGAGGATGAAGGTTTGTTTCCTTTTCTGCCACGTTTATTTATAGAATATGTATCTAATATATACATAAAAGACTTACCTAACATATACATAGAAGATATAAGACAATTGAATAATTTATTAAAAAATATTAGATAAATATAAAACAGCTTATTAAACAATTTTTAACAAATCATACATTTTGCAAAGCATACGTACTCTAACGTGTTATTCATGCTTCATCCTGTTGTGGCCAACCTCACCATATACACTATACTTGTATGACAAAACATCCTTGTGTTTTGTTTTTCATTTATTCACCTTATGTCGCTCTGCTTTACAAATTACTTTTGATGGATAGACATGTATACGAGTCGATGGAGCGATGTGTGAAATATTATCCACCATCAAAAGGAATTGATATGCATTATACATAGCGCAATATGATTCAACTATGAAGAACTTGTCACAACAATCATATGGTAGCATGCCCTCGTAAAAATTGCATGTGATAAAATATTTGCATAAAATCTCACTAACCTTTATCATTCTTCACAAGAGCATAATTGTTTATCAAGATCGACACTGTAATTGCGAGATCAATTGCAAGCTACCTATTGATGTTGGTGGCAATACATTACTTGCACACATAGTTGTTATGTTTTTGTTTTAAGTTTCTCTAGATTTTTTTACATTTGGCATCACAATGCCTGACATATATTGTTCAATTTTCTTTATTTATCAAAAAGTTTCATCAACGTAAGATGGAGTGTTTCAATAAGAAGAATTAAGTGTTTGTCACGTATGATGAAAATCCCAAAATTGAAGCTCTCTTATATATTAGGTGATAAACACTCATATCTTTTAATTGAAAGGTAACTGTTAGCCCAATGTTCTGGTTTCACGTTAGTAGCAACATAATTTATGTGGCTTCTTCTTGCTCTCATTTTTTTTGAAAAAAATAACTGCATTGTTCTCTTATGGTTGCTCGAGTTACACTTCACCAAAGTACACTGAGTGGTGAACCAAATTTTTTATAAAAGTTCTCCGTCAAATGCTTTATGCAATATCTAACATGACATGTAGGTCATGTGTGAGAGATAACATACTTTAGACCTTCATGCCTATCTGAAATAACTACAAGATCTAATCTCTCTTTATATTTGTTAATGTGTATGGGTTTTTTCTTTAGATGCTTTAAAAACTACACATATGAATTATTCAAGTTCTTATCAAAAATTGCAAATGCTACTGAAAACATCTACCCACAATGATTAATACTATGGACCAATACCAATATACCCATGTATATTCATTTTAGGAACACGCCATCCACCATAAGAACTGAAGGGCACTATTTAAAAAACCCATCGATGCCTAGACAAAAGAATACAAACAAATACTGAACTTGATCTTTTTGATCGGTCTGAATGTATCATAGTGATAATTGATTAACTTTCATCAAATGATTCAAATAGGCAGGAAGCATCTCGAAAGACTCTTCGAATGAACCATATAATGCCTTCTTAGTTTGTTCCACACCATGCTTGTTTTTAAGTAACTTACACTCCTTCCTCATGATTGATGTCGTTCATGATTTCTCTTGGAGTTATCTTTCATGCATTCGTGAATATACCTGAAATCTACTTAGAAGATACTTCTTTCACTACAAGGTTGTTCAACGATCCACAATGTCTATGCACATTTTGATACTTATTTAATTGAAGAACCATATTTTGCTCACCTTGGAGCAATGAATATTTTAGGGACAATCAACTATAGTCTGCAAGTTTTTTCTCGTGCATACGATAATGACTCTATTATTGCAACTCTTTAGTAATTTTATTTTATAGTTATTCCTAATCACATAATTTTTTTAAAACTTGCAGCAGTGTTGGAGATCATTAAACCATTTACCAAAAGCAATTTCTCGATTGTTTGAGCCACTTATTAGTCACTGAAATTTTTTATAATCATTAAGCTATTTGTAACACAACTCGTTATATAAACGAGATGAGCCTACTTCAATGGTTTTCAATTGTTCTTCATTATGGGAGAAACCATTAAAAGAAAACCTATTCAACCACGTCTCATTAATGTAATAACATAAAATATTTATACTGCCCAATAAATGTTCATGTAGCTTATACAACATACTAATGATTCAACTTCTAAAATGTCCTTTGTGCATCGCTTTCACTAGCCATTATTTGTCCAATATCATCATTGTCTTCATCATCTCACATTGACATGTATAGTTACCATCATCGATCTCTGGTTTTTCACTGTTAATGTGATCACTATTATCACTAATTAACTGTTCGGTTGCACAAACTAATTCAAAAATTATCGTATATATGACTTTCTTTGCTTTCATACATTTAACATTCATGCATTTATAACATTTAAGATTAACCTTAAAAGCTTCACATTAATCATTGCACCTATATCTCAAACATAAATTATAATGTCTAACAACTTGTACCTATCTTTGTTATCCTCGAGAAGGCTGGATGTCATTTAAATTGCTGCGATAAAGATCAGTGGCGCCGGTTTGCCCACGTGGTTTCACATTCTCTATAATGATCCTTTGATCATGCACAACATCATTTGTTCATTCTTCATTACATGCACATTGAACATCTATATTCAGGCAATTGCATGCTCTTTGTGTGCCTGGACTCAATGTTTGAAACATCAACATTGTTTACTGTTTGAGACAGTTGGATGATCGCTAAAGGTCTAAGATTGATAGATGTTGCCTCAAATAGATGCACATTATCTACAAGATTCTCATTATTTCATTTATCAATTGTTTATTGTTTAACTTTCAAAGCAACAACTTTTTCTTTAACTATGCAAGCAACTAAGTAGACTTTGACACTAAATAACATTAATTTTGCATCATCATCATCGTCCAACATGATTATCTATATATGTTGGCTATCTATGTTCGAAAAACAACTATACCGAAGGATCATTGACTGTTCCTTATGTTTATATTTTGTAGGCATTCAAAATATAAATTCCTTATAACTATTATTTTTTGAGACAACTATAGATATTTAAATAAGAAAATGAGTGCTAAGACAGTGTACTTCAACCATTTCAAAAGCCATCATTAACATATTACACCAACCACAAAATTTATCTAATAAACCCTAGCCCCATTACACCAACACAAAATATTAACTTAAGGATAAACAAACAACCATAAATCAACTACAATACAAATAAATAATATATATATATATATATAACCTAAAGATAGTAAAGCCAAACGGTAAATCCGGTGGAAAATATTAAATAAAACAGATAAAAATATAAAAAAAACATTCACAACAATAACTAAGCACAAATACTCGTGAAGCTATTAAATGCTCATATATATAAAAAAAAACATAATAAAACATAACAATTTGCATATATATAGTTTATATAGAACTCACCTTTCAACCTAACTAGGGAAGTCGATAAGAAGGATGATACCACAAGCTCATCAAAATACAACAACAAAATTTTACGAGGCTCACCATAAGGAGAGAGAGAAAATACTTAAGGTTTTAGACGATAAAAGGGTTACAATTTTGTTTAGAAATAAATAAAAAAGAGTAACAAAATAAAAGAAGACTTTATACCTGATTCAACAAACATGCAAATTTACTCAGGTTCGTATAATAAAAATTTGTGCAGATCACTATATATTTGCAGATTTCATAGAAAAAAATTACATATTTAAGAGAAAAATCACATATTTGAAAGAAACTTCATATATTTGTCAGAAAATTCACATATTTAACAAGGACTTCACATATTTAAGATGATATATAGTACATTATTTATGAAGTTTCGAGGTTTCTATTTAACAAGAGGTTCACAAGTTTGGTCAGGATAACATCGTGAGATGAGAAAGAAAAAATGTAAATCTACTATTTAGTGAGATTTTGCTATATCAGAGAGCGTACCAATATATTGCACAAATTTAAGAAAATTTCCTTTGTGTGAATGTTAAAAAGGTTATTTTACAATCAATATTTTTGGTTTTAGACATTAGACAAATTTCAAAATTTCTACTACATTTTGAAAAAAAAAACACATCATTTTTGTGGTACTTTATAATCAATTTTCATATATAAAAGCAATAACACACATATATATATATATATAATTACAAATACCACATTAATAACATGACAGCATAATAAAAAGTTGATAGTTACAAAAAAGGCCAGATCTTGAAAATGTTGCCTTTTTTTTGGATTGTATCCGTTATTCACGATAAAATTGTAAAAATTAAAAAAAGCCTAATATTTGTGATGATCTCATTGTCTCCTTAATAGAACCACACTCCAAATGTATTTTGCTTAGGACCAAGTTGCTTCACTTCAAAAGAAGGCCAGCCACCATGGTGGCATGCCACAGCCACCAAGAAGAATGCTCAATTCCTGTCTCAGACTCCCTTCTTCCACTTAAAACCCCTCACAATTGACCCCAACTGCTCATCTTCGTTTTATTTCACTGCAAAAGTAAAGAGAGGAAGAGCAAGTAGAAGAGGGTCAATCCCCAAATTAGGGAAAGGAGAAATTTGAAAAACTCAAATTGGGGACTCAAGATGAGGCACCCTTCGTTTGCGTGCCACGAAAAAAGGGGTTTCCGCGAAAACGCACTAAGCATTTTCGCGAGCCCTAATGTGGCTACGTAAACACTGCTCTCTCTTTCCCTGAAAAAAAAGAGGGCCGTTTTCAACGTGATCTCCCGTTTCCACAAAAAGCTTTCGCATGAGGTGTGTGTGTGTGTGTGGGGGGTGGGTGGGTGGGTGGGTGGGAGGCAAATTCTGTTTCAGCGGAAGAAGATTGCAGAAACCTTGGAGTGAAGTCTTCTTTCGATGCACACAAACGCCCCCTTGAAGAGAATAAACGGTGGTAAATAAACATAGAAAACCGACTCGTAGTCGACAGACATTTACATATATGCAGCCATTTTGCTGGCCTAGACATATTCATTTTTAAGAGAACCACCAAGAAGAAAAAAATTGAGGTATGGTCTTTTGGAGAGAGAGAGAGAGAGAGAGAGAGAGAGAGAGAGAGCATTCATCATTAACACTACCAAAATACATCCAATAGAATATTGGATGAGAGAGAAACATAAGAGTAAGACGGCCACCATCTAGATGGTGACTGTGCACAGTTCAGAGTACAAGTAGATCCACCCCGGTCTCTACTGTGTAATTTAAGAGCCAGATATACATCAGACATAACCCGCTGACGTAGCCTTCCAAAATCGAATTTGATGCCCCTAAAAAGGATATCGTTTCTTTCAATCCATATCACCCACCATGCTGAAAACAATCATACCCGCCACAATAATCTCCATTTTTTTTTTGTTTCGTAAAATCACGAGACCAATTGTATAGAGAGAGACCAAATAGCAATAAGAAAAAAAAGGAAAAAGGAAACATGATATATTTAAATGACATACAAACCAAAAAAAACAAAGTAAATGATAGTAAAAACTTAAAAGTAAAACACACAGCTAGTCTTTTTAAAAAAAGTTGCGCGACCGGGCTATTTTTTTTTAAACCAAAAGTGATAAACAATTTTAAAAATGACATTCAACCCTTAACAATTGACTTGTCATTTCAAAAATATTAAAGTAGAAAAGCTTTTTAGCTCACCGGTGCCCCTCAATCATCTTTTATAGGTAAAAAAGTATAGTCTTTTTTTTCCATTAAATACATAAACACAAGTATTATATAACCTACGAATTAACTAATATACCCACCCGAGACTCGGGCCTAGCAAAAGGCCGACTAAACACGGGTCATGCCTGGCTGACATTCATCTGCCTGATTAGGAAACAGGTAGGGTCGGACCAGGCTCCATTGCAGTGTCATTTTGGTCATATCCTAACCCGATCTGTTGATTATTCGGGACCCGGGCGTGGGTCAGGCCGGGGCACTTTTGGGGCTTGGGGCCGGCCTCGGCCCTCGGATCGGTATGCGACCTGACGTCCACCCACACCATCACCAACCAATGTGACGGGATGCGTGTCCCTTGCGACACGAACAGATACATTCTGACACGTTGTCATGAAGATTGACACATACGACTAATATTTTAATATTATCTATATATTTAAAATGTTTTAAGTATTATTTCAATAATAACAAAATTTTCCTCGTCCTCCTATTTTTATATTTTTTTTTCGTGTCCTCATGTCTACGTGTCTCTGTGGTATATCGCCCCCCCTCTTATAAACACCCTCTTCCCCCTCTCGAGCGAACGCGGGAAAGAGGAACTTCCCGGCGAGCAAGCTGCCAGTGGTTTAGGGTATCGAGATCGAAACAGGGCAGGGTGAGAAAGACGAAGAAGAACGAGAAGGGATGGAGAGCGCGCTCGCTAGCGCCTCATGCATCACCGATCAGAGGCAGAAGATCGAGCAATACAAGCACATCCTCACGTCCGTTCTCTCCACCAGCAACGCCGTGGATGCCAAGAAGCTGATCGATCATCGTAATTTATCTTCCCCCTGTTTTTTTATTGGCAACAATCTCCATCTCACTATTCTTTATTTCCTTCTCTATCGCGTTCTGTCCTTTTGAAATCTGACTGAAAGAATTGCGGTGTGATTCGTACAGTGGTATCGGACGACGTCCCCTTGGTGGTGTCGAGGCAATTGCTGCAGGCATTTTCTCAGGAATTGAGGAGGTTGGACCCTGAGATGCAGAAGGAGGTCTCCCATTATGCGTTAGCTCAAATCCAACCTCGGGTTGTCTCCTTCGAGGAACAGGTCCAGTTTCGAACCCTAGAAACTCCGTTATCTGTCTCTTGTCATATTTTTATTGAACAATAGCAAGGGCTTGTTGAAAGGGTTTGTTTTCGCTTCCTTCTCGGTGGATTTTATGGTCCGACATGGCAACCGTCGACTGTTAAACCATGGTGTAGTTTGTTTATTGTTATCTTTTTTATATAAACCATAATAGTCAACCGAATCTGTGCTTGTTGTAATGTATCTACTGCATTGACGAAGCACGATTGCGCCCTGGAAAGCAGGGAGTTAAACTATATACGTGCTTGAACTGCCTCACGCAGTGGTAACGGTATCAGTGATTGTTCGATAGATGAAGTGCGTTGCTAATGGTAACAGTGGTACTTATAAAATTTGGTTTTTATATGGTTATATTTATTTTTGGCCTAAAGTTGCCGATAAGGGAAATATAAAAATTCTTAAAATCCCCTGATAATTTCTGAGCCGATTTATTGCTGTTTTAAGCTTTTGCCACTATGATTCTGCGTGTCCTATAGGTCAGTCGATATTTACTGTCATCCATTGTATATTTGTATTATATTTTCTTTTATGTTTAAACTTTAAAGTTTAAACCAATTCCCTCCTAAATTTTTATATCGATTTAATTTGTACTGATGTGACTGGGAGCTGCTACATTTTGTTTCTTTTTCTTCTTTATATTATTATTTAGTGCTCTACAACTGTTCTAAGCCAAACAGTAGGATGTTAGTTTTTAGATTTCGGTCTTTACTGTTTTATTCATTTCTCCAAATTTTGTAATCTTGCAGGTGTTAATGATAAGAGAAAAACTTGCTGAGCTTTATGAATCTGAACAGCAGTGGTCCAAAGCAGCGCAAATGCTTAGCGGCATCGACCTTGATTCTGGAATAAGGCATGTTTGATTGTTTCTGATTCTTATTTCACTGAATACTCGTGAAAAAAGGAAAACATAATTTCACATTGATTTTGCTGCATTCTTTTTCTTTTTTTTGAACTCAAGACTAGTTGATGAAACATACAAACTCAAGAAATGTGTTCAAATAGCTCGTCTCTATCTCGAGGTATGTGGCTACTCTCTCGAGTTGAAACATTCTTCCAAAAGACATCCTTTTCCTAAGGGCAAACACATTAACTATTATTTTTTTCTGTGAGCAGGATGATGATGCTGTAAATGCAGAAACTTTCATTAACAAGGCTTCATTCTTGGTCAGCAATAGTCAACATGAAGTATTGAATTTGCAATACAAGGTGATTATAGCTTCTTATTTCTGGTGCTCATTTTAGCTTGAGTCCATAAAACTTTCATTCTAAATAGTGCATTCCTTTATGTTAACAGGTCTGTTATGCACGTATCTTAGATTTGAAGCGCAAGTTTCTGGAAGCTGCCCTTCGTTATTATGACATTTCCCAGATAGAGAAGCGGCAAATCGAAGATGAGTATGTAACTGTCTACCAGCCTGTACTGGGAACTGTGGTTGCAGTTGCTTTGAAACATCTTAATATATGATATTTTGCTGTAAAAGGACACGTCATCTGATTCTGTTTTTCCTGGTACACTGAATAATTACTGCATGCACCAATCAAAAGGCTTTAAAAATTGAAAAATAAATTAGCTGCAATTAAAATAAAATTTTATAACGTTCAAGCTAGTTTGCAAGTGAAATATGACAAATGAACTGTAAATAGTATCTATAACATTGAGTTTTGAACTGTCAAATATGTGATGGCCTACATGTAAGAAGCAACAACTAACAATGAATACCAAATATACTAAATGTCAGAAAAGAAACTCGTCAATTAAGTGGAGAAGTGATGGCTAAAACATGATCACCTCAAATCATATAGTGGATGCAACACTAATATTACAATTTCCAGAGTTACACATGCACACACACACATGTTATTTTCCATATTCGCTTTTGATCATAAGGCTGGTTGGTATCTTTAATCTATTGTATGCGTTGATCATATGCCACAGCTGCTCTGCCTCTGTTCTATTTTTTATTCCCCATGTAAACTATTCTTAACGAGAACTCAATAAAGTAGCTGTACCGTTGTGGTGTTGTGTGGGTCTGTTATAGCATTTTGACCTTTTTGGTCATCAAGGTGCAAGTTGCGGTTGCACTCTATGTTGTTGATGGGGAATACTATTTGAAGGGTGAAAAGGAAACAACACAGCAATTATAAGTTGTTTTCTGCTTTGAAGGCATTCACTGTAATTTTGGGTGCATTTGGATGCATAGACAAAAAAGTCTCTCAAAGAAAATTTATCTCAAATGCAGTGGGGCCAAGTGGTCAGCATCTTGTCCATTTCCATTGCAAGGACATTCCTTTTTGTCCCAAAACATTTCGTCCCAAAAGAAGCCACTTTTCCGGGCAAAATAGGCACCTCAAGGGGTGCAACTTTTTGTCCCTAAAACTGTGGGATCCACATGAGGTAAAAAAATGTCCATGTAGACTTTTTGTCCCATGTGATAAACACACCCTTTGTATTCTTGATTGGATGGTCATTTGTCTACAGTTCTGCCTCTCTGGCTATGTCACCTGGGTACAGGTGCAGGTACGGGTGTAGATGGAAAGGCTCAGAGAATACACAGAAACGAGAAAGAGAGAAAGTAAGAACTTAGAAACTTAATTAGGTCTAATTTCCTTAAGTTTAAATAGAGATTAGCCAAGAGAGCAAAATTACATTAGAGTCTCTCATTATGTATAAAATACCAAAAACAACCTTAAGACTGAATAAACTTTACTTTAAAGTGGTCGACTTATCTTAATACTCTCCCTCAAGCTGGAGCATAGATATCAATCATGCTCAGCTCGCCACAACATTTTGAGAAACTGGGCCTGGCAAGAGGCTTTGTAAAAATATCTGCAACTTGATCCTCAGATATTACATGCTTGGTAGAGATATGTCCAGCTTGAACCATATCTCTTATATAGTGACAGATTGACAATCAACTTCAATATGTTTTGTTCTCTCATGAAATACAAGATTATTAGCTATATATGTAGCTGCCTTGTTATCACACATCATCACCATAGGTGATGAAACCTTCACTTGAAGATCGGTTAGCATAGTTCGAACCCATATTAATTCAGTTGCCGTTTGGGCCATAGCCCTATATTCTGATTCGACACTCGACCTAGCAATCACGATTTGCTTCTTGCTTCTCCAAGAGATTAGGTTACCTCCCACAAATACACAAAATCCTATGGTAGATTTCCTATCCTCTACGGACCCAACATAATCGACATCAGAGTAAGCAACTACTTCCAGGGTACCTCATTTCTTGAATAATAACCCTTTTCCAGGAGAAGATTTTAAGTACCTAAGTATCATCATTGTAGCATTCCAGTGTACCTCAGTCGGTTTGTCCATGAATTGGCTAACCTTGCTTACAGTCAGAGCAATATCAGGTCTAGTCACCGTCACATATAATAACTTCCCTACCAATGAGCGATAGCTCCTGCTATCAACAGGTTTTGACCCCTCATCCAACAAATGAACTTTGAGATCCATGGGAATATTTGCTGGTTTAGCTCTCAACATTCCTGTCTCTTTTAATAAATCAAGAACATACTTCCGTTGAGACAGAACTACACACTCACTGCTCCTCGCCACTTCAATGCCCAGAAAGTATCTAAGGGAACCAAGGTCTTTTGTAACAAAATGTTTTTGAAGATGAGCCTTCGTAGCTGCAATATCTTTTATGTTATCTCATGTGAGGATGATATCATCCACATATACCACCATAACAACTATGCCTGAGCTAGTTTTCTTAATAAATAATGTGTGGTCTGACGCTGACCTATTAAAACCAAACTTTGATATCACCTCAAACAACTTTTGAAACCATGCATGAGGACTTTGCTTTAGACCATATATCACCTTTCTTAATCTGCACACCTTCTGACACTCCCCCTCAACCACAAACTCAGGAGGTTGTTGCATGTAGACTGTCTCGGATAGATCCCCATATAGGAATGCATTTTTCACATCTAGTTGACACAAACTCCATCCACGATGAACAACTACGGAGAGAACAAGACGAATGGTGCCCATACGTGCTACAAGAGAAAATGTCTCAAAGAAATCAACACCATATGTCTGAGTATAACCTTTTGCTACTAACCAGGCCTTGTATCTTTCAATTGAACCATCTGAGTTGTATTTAATGGTGTATGCTCATTTGCATCCAACAATGTCCGCATCCAATGGAGGATAAACAAGATCCCATGTTTACCATATGTCTGAGTATAACCTTTTGCTACTAACCAGGCCTTGTATCTTTCAATTGAACCATCTGAGTTGTATTTAATGGTGTATGCTCATTTGCATCCAACAATGTCCGCATCCAATGGAGGATAAACAAGATCCCATGTTTGTTGAGACAATAAAACATCCATTTCATCTTGCATAGCCTGCTTCCACCGGCTATCGAGTACTGCTGTTTGACAATTCATAGGAATAGTTTCAGTAAAAGCTTTCATCTGATTACCAATTTTGGCATGTGACACAAACTGAGACATAGGATATAAGGTACATTGCCGTGTCCCCTTTCGCAGAGCAATTGGCCTGTTATCATCAACAGAAATATCATTGTTGTCAGGAGTACTTTCCTCAGGAGAAGAAGAAGATAGAAGCACTGGAGGGGTTAGAGCTCTACGCACATACACCAATGGAGGATTGTGAAATCGTGAGAAAGATGGAACTGAATTCAGTGATAGGGGCACTGATTCCAAAGGAAAAGGAGGAATAGGAAGAGGAAATGAGTCATCTTGATCAACTTGCTTCCTATCACCAGTACTGGAATAATATGGAATAGACTCCAAAAAAGATACATCCTCACTGACATACTCCCGACGAGAAATCGGATCATAACATCGATACCCCTTTTGATTTTTGGGATAGCCTATAAACATACACTTAGTGGCTAATTTATCACGGTCAGGTCCGAGTCTATGCACAAAACAAACGCACTCAAATACCTTGGGAGAAAGAGAGAAGAGGGGTACATTAGGATACAAAATTCACAAGGGAATTTGGTCGTCCACGGATGATGAAGGCATGAGGTTGATAAAAAAACAAGCTGTGGTAACCGCATCACCCCAATATGAAGCAGGAACATTGGATTGAATCAAAAGGGTGCGGGCTACATCAAGGAGATGCCTGTGTTTTCGCTCAGCCATCCCATTTTGTTGGGAAGTAGAGGCATACGTGGTTTGAGGTTGAATACCATGGTCCCGATAAAATTGCAACAATACTTTTGTTTTAAACTCAAGGGCATTATCAGTGCGGATAATCTTGACAACGGATTCAAACTGGGTTTTTATTTCAATAACCAATGATTTAAGAATACTAGGAACTTCAGATCTTTCTATTATTAAGAACACCCAAGACAACTTCAAAAAATCATCAGCAATAACAAGATAATAACGACATTGAGTCCCGGTAGGAATCTTATTAGGACCCCATACATCCGCATGAAGAAGTTCAAAGACTTTATGACTAGACTGACTTTGACTAGAAGGAAATGAACTCCTATGATGCTTGCCCAACTGACATGCTTCACACTGGAATGATGTAGTAGATGGAATTTGAGGGATGACACATCAATAATCCACTTACTATCATGGGGAGAAAGATGGTCTCAAGTTGAGTAGGCCACACCAGCTACAAGTGAAGAAGAACTTGAAGGACGATAAGCAACCAGTTCATTATATTTTGCACGACTAATAGATACAATCACTAGGGAAAGTGGTGTCATTTGCTACCTCTAGTTTAGTAGCTTTGGCTTTTGGAACATTAGGCTTCAACGGAGAAGAAGCGGGCCTTCCATGTTTATCCCAGCAACAATCTTCTAAATGTCCTGATTTTCCACAAAAGGTACATTGGAGTTTACCTCTACCTCCCATACCTCTTCCTCTAACATTCATAGTATTTCCTTGTCTATAAGTCGATGAAACAGCTAAAGCAGATGACTGAGATGCAGGTTGAGATTGTGGAAGAGAGATAATAAGTCTACTCAACCGATTGTATGCATCAGCAAGAGTAGGAACATCAGACCCGGTTAACATTTGGACTTTAGCAACTGAGAACTCTGAAGATAGTCCTGTGAGGAATCGAGCAACCATAGTTTGTTCTTGATGATCCTTTTGTTTTGAACAACACAGTGGTCTATGAGCATTAAGTCTTTTAAAAGCCGCTTTGACGAAGGCATAATACTGGGCCAATGTCTGATCACCTTGCTGCAAATTATATATTTCTTGTTCAACTTGGAGAATACGACTCACATTAGTCTCTTGAGAGTACGTATCTCGAAGATTGTCCCACATCTGTTTAGCCGTATTGTAGTAAATTAGGCCATCTGCAATATGAGGTTCAATGCTGTTCATGATCCATGACATAACAATGTCATTATCTTCTTCCCAAGTAATGTATTTTTCTGTCTTATCATTTGGTTCAGATTCCAACAGTATGTGTTTTCTACGATGTCTAGACACCGACATCATAAAAGTTCTGGACCACCGTGCATAATTAGTTTCATTTAATTTCACAGAAGACCCATAGGAGAAAGGATTTGCAAAGGCTTTATATTCCCCAATAGCCTCATTCTTGAAATCAGATTTCGAGACGTCACCCATACTGAATAACACTTCCTCAGTAGTCACCATGAATAGTGCTGCTGCAATAAAACTTCCACAAACACTTGTTAAAACTGATAGAGATCAGCTCCACACTATGCAAATCCACTACTATGATAAGTCTTCACCACAACATTAAATCTGCAATCAGATCTGAACCAACTAGAACAATTGGTCAAAAAAATTCACGACTATTGAATATAACCTGTTCTTCACAACAACCAGATATGAGTGAACCAAAGTAGGAGTATGCAGTTCCACGACTGAACAAGATATCCAATCTTCACCACACTCAAATGAGTCAGATCTGTAATCAGATCTTAAAAAAATCCACGACAATTTAATATGAATATTCTTCACGACAACCAGATTTGAACGAACCAAACCAAAAATATGCATGTCCACTACTGAAAACTATATTTAATCTCCACTACATTCAGATTTATGATCAGATCTGAAATACCCAGAGCATACGGTCAAAGAAAATCCACGACAACCAAAAATATGCATGTCCACGACTGAAAACTATATTTAATCTCCACTACATTCAGATTTATGATCAGATCTGAAATACCCAGAGCATACAGTCAAATAAAATCCACGACAATGGCCTGCATTTAATCTCTACAATTATTTTTTTACCGTCACCCACTTCACGACTTCAGCACAAGACCCATACTTGTATCCACTTAGTTTGGTCAACAGAGACCCATAGATCCATGCGACTTTTAGATCTGATTACAGATCTGAGTCATGACTTTTGTCAGACCTCAGATCTGTACCACTCGAGAAAAAAAACACCTTTTTTTATCTGATCCTCTTCACGTGAACTTTTTTTTTTTCATCTTCTTCACGTGATCTAATACCCTTCACTCGAACTTTGACGCAGAACTTGAGATCGCCCTCCCCAGATCGACGACTCTGATACCATATAGATGGAAAGCCTCAGAGAATACATAGAAACGAGAAAGAGAGAAAGTAAGAACTTAGAAACTTAATTAGGTCTAATCTCCTTAAGTTTAAATAGAGATTAGCCAAGAGAGCAAAATTACATTAAAGTCCCTCATTATGTATAAAATACCAAAAACAACCTTAAGACTAAATAAACTTTACTTTAAAGTGGTCGACTTATCTTAACAACATGTATGGGTACGAGTACGGGTACAACACGACAATTCCAAAAAATATGGGTACGGGGACACGACTAAATATGAAAAATATATATTATATATCTACGATATATATTATATATATACGATATATATTATATATCTAAAATATATATTGTATATTGAAAATATAATACATAATATAAATATAATATAGGACACAACAAATGCCGTGTCCAGGTACCAGTACCCGTGTGTCGACACGGGTACGACACAGTGGCGGAGCCAGGGGTGGGCATGGGTGGGAGGTCGCCCACCCCAAAATTAGAAACCGGAAAAAAAAAATTTTCCAACAAGTGTCAGGTATAATATCAGTAATAGTTTTTTGCACATTATCCAATAATTTTGTTACTTTACCTTATATTTTTACATACATTAGCTTAAAAGAGTCTTTGATTAGACCATAAATGAATGGATTGGGACCTAAATTCACGTGGGTCTGGACTGTAGTCCGACCTGTATGCAGCCTTAGACTCTCTCTTTCACCCTCTCTATATGTCGCTCTCCCTCTGCCACCAAGGCTGAAATAGAACAGGCGAAGACGACCATCTCTCTCTCTGAAACCGATGGCCTGCACCATCAATTTTTGGCGTCTAGATGAACGGCTGGGAGACCAGAACAGCAACAAGCTGAAGAGATCGGCTGCCGACGACGGTGGTCAGCCCCTCGCCATGGAGATCAACGACCACCCATCTTCGAAGAGGGCGGCCCTCCCTTCCGCCGAGGACCCGGACAGACCCACCTTCGGCAAGCCCACCTACGATAGAGTCATCACCGGGAACTTCTGGCATTGTCCCTAAGACCCGAAGTCTGCCCACCCAAGGAAAAACTTCTGGCTCCGCCACTGGTACGGCACCTAAGGTGCTGTGTTGCGGTAATATAGCTCTCTGGGTGTCTCTCTTATGAAAGTATCATTTTGCCACTCATAAGGATAGACTTGGTTTTTTATCTTTGGTATCTTTGGGATTTAGATTGACATCCCGTAGTTTCATTGCCACAAGTGGCAACACCTCTTAGCTGATTTGATCCAAATTTTGATTTGTAGTCTTGAGTTGCTCTCATTTGATTGTGGAGATATGCAACATTGATGGATGGAGTAATCTGCCATGTTCTTGTGCTAGCTTTTATTTGTGTCAATGTTGGGAAAAGCGTTGAGGCATAGCGTAGCGCTCCACCAAAAACTAAAGTGAGGCGTAAAGCCTAAGCCTCAAAATTTTTTTACTTAAAAAAACATTTAAAAATATCTACAAATACAAACAAAGAAAAGAAATGCTTTATTAATAAAGCAACAACCAATACAAAATAGAAAATCTCAAATAAATACCGAAAAATATGAGATTAACATGTAAAAGTAACATTAATGCAACTTAATCTATGCAAGTATCTAAAAAATAAAATATGAGCATTCAATACAAAATTAAGTAACAAAATCACTAGCAATCAAATTTCTAAACATCATGTCATCATAAGAAAAATGCAAATTAGCATTAACAACCAAATGTTAGTGTGTTTGTTTAAAACTCTCCAAAATGAGAATATTACAAGTTTACAACATTCACAAGTGCAAATGATGGATCCAAAAGACATAATCCCATGATATACATTAGGGTCTAGGCTCTTGTGTCTCGTCAACATCTATATCCAAGCCTTTAATATCATCATCTGAGGAATCTATATAAACAAGTTATCCTTCATCCTCATTATCTATCTCTTCATCATTTACACTTTCTTCCCACATCCTCAATCACTGCTTTTCCTTTTCTTTTTTCTTCAATAAAAAACTATATATTAAATACTTATTGTATATAATTAAGAAATACATTTACATTCATAACAAGTAAAAGGAATATAGTTTTACTTAGAGCTCTTGATGAATTGTTTTGCTTAGAACCACTTTATGAATCATGATGCGAAGTGATTTTTGTAATAGGCACATGCTCAATGGCATTTATGTTGAAGTTTGTCTCCATCCATGAATCCTCTCACCAATTGGGATCGTTAGGCAATACTGAATCTTCTTGCAAAAACTAGTGCATTCATTTTCTCTTGTTTAAGTCTATTCCTTGGTTTTGAATGCACCTACAATTTCAAATTATTGATAATCAATTATAAAATAATTGAACCTATAAAAATGTATTTAAAAAACAAAATACAAGGCAACATAGTAACACATACCAATGAGAAGGTACTCCAATTTCTCTCATAGCTCGATGCGCTACATGTCAAACTTAGAATTCGAATTGCAAAATTCATCAACTCAACGTTTTCGTGCCCACATGAACTCCACCAATCAGCTGCATTCAAATAAAACAATAAAAAACGATAAAAACATTAATAATGACATAACCCCTTTACCTTTTTAAATGCATGGTTTTAATAAAAAACATTAAAAACATTAAAAACATTGCAAACTTACCGGGACTTTTTAGTTTTTTTGTTGTAATGACGTGCTCTCTACCAAACAACCCCTTTGCCTTTTTAAATGTATTGATTTGTCTTGCAATTTTCAATCGAACATTTGCATCATAAACCAAGTTTTCAATACAATCATAAAAGTCACTCATAATTTCTTTATCTGGTTTGAAGTTGTCAGCAAAATAAAATTTAGGTTTTAAATAATAGGCAACTGTATGCAAAAACTTATGGAGTTGCAAGTCTCATCGTCTGGCAATGATCTACCAAATAGGTTATATTCGTTTTTCACATTACCAAGATTTGAAGCAATTTTCTCCTTTGCTCTGTCCATTGCTTCGTATAAAAAACCCATAGTAGGCTCATTTGTATCCACTAATCCCAACACTTTTACGAGAGACAACATAACTTTAATTGCATAAGATATAACAACCCAAAACTTATGATCATTAAGAACAGTCTGAGTAATGTTCTTAGCATCCGCCTTCTTATAGTAATTACGTGATCTAAAATCTAGAGACAAAAACATTGACTTCAACTTTTTCTTGTAAAATCCAATATTATAAAGTGTGAGATATGATGTGACAAAACGAGTAACGACTAGACGTAGAAGTTCCCTCTTTTTTGTAAACTTTTTTATCAAATTTAATACCCATACATGACTATAGATATATCTTGTATTTTTTTTGCCTTTTTTATTGTATATTTAAAAATTGATATTTTTTCAATGTCTTTTAAAATCAAATCTAGGCAATGTGCCACACATGATGTTCAAAAATATGTTTTAGCTGCTGTCAATATATATTCAGTTGCTACATAATTTGGTGTATTATCTGTAATAAATTGTACCACATTATTCTCGTGAACTTCTTTAACAATTTCTGCAAACAACTTATAAAAAATTTCAACTGTTTTTGATGTCACTGATGTCGACTAATTTCAAAAATACTGTCTCTGATGAGCTTTTCACAAGAAAATTAATTAAATTTCTTCTCTTTCCGTTTGTCCAACCATCTGCCATAATACTGCAACCAACTTTAGGCAATTCTTTTTTGAACTCTTTTAATATTTCATGTGTAGAGTCTACCTTATCCTTTAAAATTCACGTTTTGATTTCGTGGTAAGAAGGTGGTTTGAACTCTCGCCCATAATTTTCAATACTTTCTACCATTTGACCAAAATATGGACTGTTGCAAAGATTGAATGATAGCATATTGGCATAAAAAAACCTTCCAATGACATGACATATATCTTTTCTCATCCCATTTGAATGCCATATTAATTGTGGTTTGTCGTGCTTCTTTGTTCACCATTTGGTCCATGGTACCATCTGAACATGTTTTTGTTATAGTATTTGGTCCACCGACATTCACATTATCGGTTGTTGATGATGCTGAACCAAAATAAACACTTCTTCCGATCTCTAACTTGCTTTGTTCCTCTTTTTTTTTTTTTTGCTGACCCCTTAGAAGACTCTTAAAAAACCTTGTCACATCAGGTGGATAAGCATGTGCTTACCCCATGTTTTGTGCCAACTAAGTGATGTTTTAGTCTTGAAAAACCACCTTTAGTCTCTTTTTGACAATATTTGCAAATTACATGTCCAACGAGTATCAGATTTTTATTGGGATTTGGAACTTTAGTCCCATGATCCCATCCTACATCTATTTCATTTCCCATTATTTAACTGCAAAAATTACATGGTAGAGCAAGAGGGAGATGAGAGATGAGAGATGAGAGAGAATGGTATTTGGTAGAGTGAGAGGGAGTAGGGAGAGGGCGAGAGAAGGGAGAGGGGCTTCTTCATTTCTCTTTGTTGCAGAGGGAGAGGTAGAGCGAGAGGAAGCAGGGAAAGGGTTCTTTTTCTTTTCTTTGCTGCAGCCGAGACCCAAGAGAGAGAATAAAGAGAGATGAAAGATGAAAGATGAAAGATGAAAGATGAGAGAGAGCGTACCTGGTAGATCGAGAGGGAGTAGGGAGAGGGCGAGAGTAGGGAGAGGGGCTTCTTCTTCTCCTTGCTGCAGTCGGGCGAGAAATGAGAGAGACGGAAACAAGAGCAAGGAGAGAGAGAGAGAGCAAGGAGAGGGAGCAAGAGCATGGAGTGAGAGGGAAAATAGAGTCCTCGACCCTAATTAGGGTCGGGTGCCTCTTTTTTCCCGCTTTTTGGGTCAAATGGGGTCTTTGACCCTATTTGACCAGATAAGCTAAAAAGCGCGCACCTCATGTTGAGGCGCGCTTCACCCTAAGGTGTACCCCTTGAGGCCAAACTGCTATTTCTTAGCGCCTCAAGGAAAAAGGCCCCTCGCCTTGAGGCGAGGCACGCCTTTTGCGCCTTGAGGCACGTTTTTAATAACACTGATTTGTATTGTTTACTGCTGTGTCATGGTTTGTGTTAGTTTAATATTACAAATGATGATTGGTGATGGAAGGCTGTTTTTGTGTAACAATTCTGTGCTTTGAGAAGGGGAAGAAAGAAACTGCTTCTATACATTTTTTTTGAGTATTGGAAGTGAAAAGGTTGATGTTCAATTTATGATTTGAGAAGGTGTTCATGATGGATGTACTGTTAAGATGTTCTTTACTGAAAAGCTAATGCAATTAGAAGGTCTAAAATGTCATCAAGTTTCTTTTGCTTTGTTGATTTGTATATTTTTTTTCGTATCGTTCAGAAGCTGATGGTTCAATCTAATTCCCTTTTGTAGTGCTATATGCAACATAAACTTCTTGGTTTGCTTTTGCCATGGTTCTCAGTTTTTCAATTGCCATGTTGCAGGGTGATTGATGAAGAAGCACTGGAACAAGCATTGACTGCTGCAGTTACCTGCACCATCTTGGCTGCAGCTGGTCCACAGCGTTCTAGAGTTCTTGCGACTTTGTATAAGGTCATCCTTTTCCACATCAGTGTCATCACTTTCAGATTCTATAATTTGTATTCTTTTGTTTCTATCTGTTTCCATTTTGGGGTTTGTCATTAATGATGAAACCTAATCTTCAAGTAAATTGCTATGGTCCATGCCACAGGTGGCATGTCCAAGTAGTAGACCGGTCAAAAGTATATGCCTTCACTTGACTCTGATCCAGAAGGAAAGGAGCTGATTTATCTGGCACCACAATCAGTTGGTTTCAAGTTCCCTGTCGACTATCCAAGAAAGGACATATATGATAAACTCATTGAGCCCTTCCATGGAAGATCTGGCTTTTACTCTTCTTTATGGTCCAAAATTTTGATTGGTTCAATAGCTGGGACCAGAATAAAGTTTTTTCAAGTTCACTGTACCTAATCAGTCAAATCCAATTGATTGAATTTTTGTTGGAAGCAAAGTTGGAATGGTTACAATTGGATCAACTTGTCGGATGCTAATTTAGATTCCACTCTTTTGACTTGCTGTGGATAACCATACTTAGTTCATCAACATTCGGCATGGTGCAAAAACTTTGCAAAAGCAAGGTTAGCCATCTATCCATCTTTAATGCTACCCAGTAGCTTATTTTCCCTGAAGCAGCTGCATGGTGATATTACAGCTGCTGTCCATGACAAACCCAAGGAAAGGTTTGTCTACCACAGTTGCCATAAAGGGGTACGAGGTACTGGTACTGCTATGTGAGGGTTTAAAAATTTTCAGGTATATCTTTATTTGAAACACATATACGAGTTTCTAATGAACATTGATAAGCTTTTTAAAATAATTGGTGTGAGTTTTTAAAATTTCGATACAGACTATAATTTCTCATAAAGATACCTAGGAATTAAAATCGTAAACATGCATATTTAGTCAATCATTATTGCACTATAATTTCTTTATAATTCATAATATTCAAAAGTCTCAATGAAAATAGCGTTTTTTATTAATTCCATAGTTATTTGTATGTAGAGATTCTGATAGAAACAACTTTGATACTCATTTATAATGTAATAGAAATGAATTTTCTACAAGAGATGGTGCGAGTTTCGCAAGTAATTGGATGAGTTTCTTAAACATTTGATACTTCTAGTAGTTCTGGTTATGAAACGAGTTGTGTACCAGTATCTGGTGCTGGTATGCTGTGGTGTATGGAGTACTAATGCAACTATGGTCTACCATTCTTAAGTCCTTTACATCCGTGTATTTCAAGTGCATTGACAGGAACTAGGCTGTGATCAAGGTAATGAACTGCAAAATTGTCAACAGTGTCTTTACCCTGGAATATGGCAATTGGGAGGAGTGTTCTGTAGTTGGTTGTGATTTTTTACAAGTGAGGTTTCTATGAATTTTGTGCTAACGATATGCTATTGTTTTGCATAACTCCTGGTGGTTATACATGCTATCTTGCACTTTGTGCTATATTGCCATATTATCTGAAATCAGCATACTTGTGCCTTTTAATTATTTGTCAATGGTGTGTTTCTTTTTGATATTTGAGTCTGACTGACTTGCGAACTTGCAATTTCAGTGCTCATAAGAAATGGCTACAGTATTAAATTCGGAAGGCAATGCCATTGCTTTGGAACTAGAATAGATGTTTTCTCAGGCTTAGTGACGTTGACAAACCATGGGTTTTCTACAAATTGACAGTCACGTTTTAGTTTTTCATTGACAATAATTTTTTCCCAAATATTCTTGCCTGAAGGAAAATGGTTGGAATGGAAAATTATTTGTTACGAATCCTAGGTATTCTGACCAAATGTTCTTGTTTTTTGTATACTTTCATGTGTCTCTTGCATGCTTCTCTTTTGCTTTCCAGTTTCTCAACCCCCTCTCCCTCCCGATGAGAAGTGAGAAGTGAAATTCATGGGCCTCTGTATTTTATCATGTTAATGAGGAAACTGAACCATTGGGTTTGAATTGCCAGGATGAAAGGTGTTCGAAGTTGAAGATCTACCCGATACTTCAGAAGGTAAAATGGTGTGAAACATATGCTTTAACTGTTGAGTGAGTTTTGTCATGTTGATCGAGTGTTGGTTTGACATTGCATACTTTCTATACTTCCTATCTTAATAAGCTTGACCTTTTGTTTTTTGGGGCACTTTCCAGGTATATCTGGAAAGAATATTGAGAAAGCCAGAAATTGATGCATTTGCAGAAGAACTTAAAGCACACCAGGTCATGTATTACTTTGCTTGTCAAAGAACTTTCTGCATTATATATTTTCCAACAGTTCCTGAATTTCACTGGATGCATATGATAAATTATTATTTTTGGTGTTCCGACAGAAAGCTCTTTTGCCTGATAATTTCACTGTGCTGGATCGTGCTATGATTGAACATAATCTTTTGAGTGCAAGCAAGCTTTACACAAATATAAGGTCCTGTTAAAACTAAGAACTTTAGCAAGGCTGCTCAGAGTGCTTAATCAGTTTTATTTTAGTTCTATTGCTTAAGTTTTGATTGGTGCAGCTTTGAAGAGTTAGGTCAACTACTTGGGATTGCTCCTCAAAAGGTAAGTTGTCAACATGTTCTTTTGTCCTCCCTTCCCTTTTTCTTTCTTACAAGGTGCGGGGAAATTGTGGGTTGTTTTTTTGTGCAACTTGGGTCACACTTGTAAAGAGAATGATTTTCCAGCCATACAGTGGCCAGGAGACTCAAAATTATCTCGATCTAGTGTGTTTTGATACAATTCCTATTGATGATCATGGCTGGGTGTGTGGCCACATGATACATTGATTGTGGGCTAATGATTTCAATTAGTGCAAACTTTGATAGGTAGAATCTCTTGTATTTACTTTGAATCCTTTATGCAAGAATCAGGAAAAGAAATTAGTGAGTGTAGAGAGAGAGAGTCTGTGGTCAATGCTAGTCTCTCTTGATGGATAATGTTGCAACTCTCATTCTAATAAAGCTAGTCATTATAAAAGATGGTTGCTTTGGTGCACAAGCTGCATCCTATGCCACAAAGACACGAGAGTATACGGATATGCGACTCACATTTGTGACATGTGAAAGGAAACAAAGGTCCTCCAAAGATGTTCACCAAATCAACAAAGTGGACACTCAGAGTTCCACCAAAGCACAAAATAGGCTCACATACAAACACTCACTAAAGGGGCGAGCACAAGGAATAAAATTATTATTTTATTCATCAACATACATGCAAGAAGCATACATTACAAGGGGAGTCATTCCTTATTTATAATACACAAGGGGGAGTCTCTAAAGAGGCGTTGTAGCAAGTCTAACAACTCCATCTATAGCCATTGGGCCTGTCCCAATGTCTATTTTGACTAGTCAACATTGTGTTGACTAGTCCAAAAGAAACTAGAAAAAAAGAAAAAGAAAAAACCTAGTTCTAATCTAGTTACATTGTAATATATATATATATATATATATATACATATATACAGTCTAGGGGTATTTTGGTCTTTTGACCATTGATTAGGTGTCGCCCCATAGGGAGTCTTTTTTTGTGTACTTTGTTGTATTGTCAAGGGCATTCTTATCCTTGACAATTACATCAGATATATAGCTGTTGGGAGCTCCCAACAACTATATCTTGGAGCTCCTCACTCCCCTTGTGTATAAATATGGGTCTTTGACCCCCTTGTATTCTAATGCATTTTTGCATACATTTTCAAGTAAATAAACATATTTTTTATATTGTTGTGTGTGCTCTTCTAAGCCCCTAAGTGTCTTTTGTACTTTGCCCTCTTTGTGGGATTTATATTGGCCTCTTGTTTGAGGTGTGTGAAGAACACTTGATTTCATTACATTGTATCAGAGCCATTGCTTTTTTGATAGAAGCAAGCTCGTGTGGACGTGAGATCGTGGACTCGTGGTGCCTAAAAGAATTCCACCCTCATTCTCTTCTCTCTCTCTCTCTCTCTTCTGGTACCTATGGAGGATGAACGACAAGGAATCACTACCATACCCATGAGGCTCATTGACTCAAACTATATGATGTAAGCATCCATAGTGGAACACAAGATTTGGGAAAATGTCCTATGGGGTTTGGTGGATGGATCCAAGAAGGAACCAAAGCTCGTGCTCATCAAGAATGAAAACGGCAAAGAAATTGCACTTCAAGGAAATGAGATGAATAAAGCCATTGCCTACTATGAAAAGAGATAGAGGGAGTGGAAGATGGGTCATTAAAAAATCATGGAATGACTCATTAATAATGTTAAAATAAAAAAATGTTCTAGCTTAGCAAAGTTTGAATTTACTAGTGATGCTTGAAAATATCTTCAAGATATGTATTATTTAAGAGATGTAGCCCATATATGTAATTTCCAAAAAAGAAAGAAAGATCCATGACCCAAGGAGATATGAGCATAAGAGAATATTACAATGCTCTTTCTCTCCTTTGGGATAAATTGGCTATCTTAGAGCTTAAGTGACATTGCTCACTTGACATTGAACTCCGACAAAAAAAAGCAACTTAGGGCATTTTTACTATTTAATAAATGGGCTTAGGCCCGAATTTGAAGGAATGAATCTGCCATTTTTCATAGAGGAAGTGTTCCTTCCATGGTAGAAACTTTAGAATAACCAACTATGAAACAAAATAGATTGAAAAAATCTCCTCTATCAAAGAAAAAGAATCGATGCTTGCTATGTCAAAACCCGAGAATCATACAAAAGCATATAAGCCTCCTCACTTTAGAAAAGACCAAAATGACTATGGAAAGAGTCCAAGTGAGTATGGGAAGAACTCAAATGATTATGAAAGAAATTCTACTGACTATAAATACAAGAGAAGTGGTAAGATAATTTGCCACTTTTTGTAAAAAACCGAGCCACATCAAGACATTTTGCCCAAAAAAGAGAAATGAAAAGAAGGTGGCCTCTATGAGAGCATGAAGCAAAATGAGTGACATAAATGAAGGTTCCAAGAACATCTCCTTTGCTAAACTCATGGAAATACTTCAACCACTAATCAAAGGTAAATTTTCTTCTATCTCTGATGCGGCCGTTTCAACATGCGTGGACCTTGGTAAGAACTCTTTTATTCTTGATTCCGGTGCCTCTTTTCATATGACCCCAAATGAGTCCATGTTAAAATGTAAAACTGTACATATATGTATATATAATAATATTATATTATATATATATATAAATACATTTTTCATTTCTTTCTTTTTTGTAATTTTTTTCCTTTATTTTTATTTTTTGTCTTTATGTCATCTAGTTCAGTTTGAACTAGAATGACTGTTGCTAGTCAAGTCTTGTCCAGACTTGACTAGCAATAGAGCTGTTGGACTGACACAGTCCAACAACTCTTAATAGAGCTGTTGGACTGACACATTCCAACAACTCTTAATAGAGCTGTTGGACTGACACATTCCAACAGCTCTATTGAGTCCTCTTTCAGCTGTGTATATAAAGGGGTGCAACCCCTCTTGTATTTCATTCCAATGCTTCTTAAGCAATTGGTTTTTCATATCAATAAAGAATACATTTTTATTTTTATTTTCTTTCCAGTTATACCCTTTTTAAGGGTTATGCTTTAGTGTCATTCTTGACACTTGCCCTTGTTAATCTAAGCTCGTGTTTCGAAGATCCCCATTTCATTTCATGGTATCAGAGCCGCGAAAGTACTAAATCTTAAGGAAAAGCTGCATCGGTTTCCGTGCCCGTTTGCAAAAGTGTTCGCCACTTGAAGAGAAGTGTTTTATCACTTCATTGGAGAAGATTTCACATCTTGTTGTATTGTTTTTTTTTTCATTTTCCTTCTTGTTTCTCTTCTATCCCTATTCTTTCTCTCCTTGTAATCGATGGATGACAATGATAAAGTCACCATCATGCCTATGAAACTAAGCGATACGAACTATGTAACATGGGCTTCAATCATGAAGCACCATATATGGGGAAAAGGCTTATGGGGGATTTGTGAAAATCTCTACAAAAAGAGATTGTGTGTAACACCACAATACAAGAAATACAAAGAGTGCACAAAGGCACAAAGGAGAACACTCACAAGTGCACGAAGGCACGGATACACATGCACAACAACATGAAACAAAATGAACTTCAATTCATAAGTTCCCAAGAGGGGCCTTACAATATTGCATATGCACTCACAAAAAAGAATATGTTTACAAGGGCCACTAAGGCCTATTTATAATGCAAAAAGAAGCCACAGGTGCAGCTCAATATGACTGTTGGAGCTGCACCCAACGGTCACATTTGTGACTGTTGGGGCAGCTCCAACAGCTATATGGAGCTGTCCCTTTCACAACAGTCAAAAAGAAAAAAAAGTGTAAAAAGCAAAAGTAAATAAAAAAAGAAAAAGTAAAAATGTTAGCTCATTAGGGTGGCTGACACCTATTGAGTAAAAGGACTGAAATACCCCTGATGGGTATTTCAGTTTACAGTTAAAAGAGACATAATATTTTAACACTCCTCCTCAAACTTAGGGTGTCACGACCGAAAGTTTGCCAAGAAGGAAGTTAAATCTTGGAGAACACATCGCCTTAGTGAAGAAGTCTGCCAGTTGATATTCTGATGTAACATAAGGAAGATCAATGGTTTTTCTTAAATATTCTTCACGAACATAGTGGCAGTCCATCTCGATATGCTTCGTGCGCTCATGTGTGATTTTTGGCAATGTAGATTGCACTTTTATTATCACAACATAATTTTGTGGGCCCTTGAACTTGAATATTCATATCTTCCAACAAGTTGCGAATCCAAACAATCTCCATGGTAGTAGATGCCATGACTCTATACTTAGCTTCGGTGGATGAAAGCGATACTTTTTGCTGCTTCTTGCATCTCCAAGAGATTAATGATTCACCTAAAAAAATACAGAAACCAGTGGTTGAGTGACGGTTATTTGTGTCACCTCCCCAATCAGAGTCAGTATAAGCAATTAAACTTAATTCAGACGTAGAAGATAGAAATACTCCCTTGTTTACTGTACCCTTTATGTATCTGATGATGCGAAGGATGGCACTCATATGGACTGTAGTAGGTGCATGTTGAAATTGACTAGCAACATGTACTGCATGAGAAATATCAGGCCTGGTAATGCTGAGATACGTTAGGGATCCAACCAGTTGCCGGTAAGGTGTGGGATCTTTTAAGAGAATCCCATCATCAATCTTCATCTTCGAACCTACTATTTCAGGAGTTTCGCAGACCTTGTCATCTGTGATTCCTGATCTATCAAGAATCTCACAAGCAAGTTTAGTTTGAGACAAAAAATAACCTCTCTGAGAATAGGCAACCTCAATTCCCAAAAAATATGTCAGAAATCCTAAGTCTGACATTTCAAATTTTGAAGTCAAAATAGATTTAATGCTCTTGATTCCTTTGATATCATCACCTGTTATTAACATATCATCAACATATAACAATAATATAACAATCCCTACATCAGATTTCTTAACAAACAATGCAGTGTCAGTATAGCATGAAGTGAAACCATTTTCAGTCATTACATTGTTAAACCTATCGTGCCAAGCCTTGGGTGCTTGTTTCAGTCCATAAAGAGCTTTACGAAGACGAAAAACTTTATTTTTAGGGATTTCCATACCAGGTGGAGCATCCGTGTAAACTTCTTCATTAAGATCTCCATTTAAAAAGGCATTTTTGACATCCATTTGGTAAATATTCCATTTTCAAATTGAAGCAATGGTGATAAGACATTTGACAGTAACCATACGAGCTATTGGAGCAAATGTCTCTTCATAGTCAATCTCATATTCTTGACTGTACCCTTTAGCTACAAGACGAGCCTTATACCTTTCAAGAGAACCATCACTCTTAGTCTTGACCTTGAACACCCATCGACATCCTATAGTTTTCTTGCCATTGGGAAGAGATTGAAATTCCCAAGTGTTAGCTTTCTTAAGAGCTTTGAGTTCACTCTCCATGGCTTCTCTCCATTCAGTACATTGTTTGGCTTCTCCAAAATTTTTTGGTTCAAAATAAGAGTGAATGGCACTCAAACAAGCTCGATATTTAGGAGAGAAAGAATCAAAAGATACAAATCTAGAGGGAGTCCTTCTAGTTCTTTCAGTTCTCCTAGGATGAGAATCATGAGTGAAAATAGTCTCACTAGGTTCACTATATAGTTCAATAGCACTCCTAAAGGTGCTTCTATCTCTATGCGAATAAGTGATGGGTTCTCTAGATACATTTTCTTCTTGAGGGGTAGAAGGGTTAGAGTTATTGTTGATCACAACCATTTCATTTTCACTATTATATGTTGATTCATCATCACTAGAGATATCATCATCCTTAGATAAAAGGTAAAAAAGAAATGAGTAATCGGCATTTTCTAAATGAGATTCATTTTTTTCAAAACCACTATCATTTTCCAAAAAAGTTACATTCCTTGAAACATATAATTTATCATTCTTAGAGTCATAACATCGAAATCCTTTTTGAGTTTCCGAATAGCCAAGGAAAGCATAATGAATGGCTTTTGGTGAGAGTTTATCATTTTTATCGGTAAGAACAAAACACTTACAACCAAAAACTCTCAACCTATTATAATCAGGTTCTTTTTCATATAGAATCTCAAAGGGAGAAATTTTATCTAAATTTTTGGATGGAAGTCGGTTGATAAGATAGACGGAAGCAAGAGCCGCTTCGGCCCAAAAATTTTTAGGAATATTTTGGGAAATGAGAAGGGTTCTAGTGGTTTCAATGATATGCCTATGCTTTCTTTCGGCCAAACCATTTTGTTGTGGGGTCTTAGGACATGATCTTTGATGGACAATGCCACAATCCTCAAGATATTTCTTAAACTCATTAGAGAGATATTCACCTCCGGAATCGGTCCTAAATATCTTTAAATTACTATTAAATTGATTTTTAATCATCATATGATATGTTTTAAAACATGGAAAAACTTCATGCTTATGTTTGAGAAAATGTATCCAACAATATCGTGAGGAATCATCTACAAAAATCACATAGTAAGCAAAACCACCTTTGGATATGACAGGTGTCGGTCCCCAAACATCCGAGTGAATAATTTCAAAAGGTTTAGTACTAAACATAGTTCTTGGTTCAAAAGGTATACTTCTCATTTTTCCAAGAATACAATCATTACAAGATAAAGTATTTTTACAAAGATCTTTAACAAAATGTAGATAGGATAACTTGGTAATGTTGGGATGACCAAGTCTCTTGTGCCAAACATTTATGTCTTTATGTTGGGCCACATTACAAAAGGTGTTTTTAGGAATTTGAAGAAAGTCCACATAGTACAAGTCTCCTTTCCTAGAGCCTTCCCCAATCAATCTCCCGGACCGGTGATCCTGTATTAAACATTTATTAGATGAGAATTGAATGTTACACCCAAGGTCCGTGAGTTGAGAAACGGAAAACAAGTTTAAATTTAATTTTGGTATAAGTCTAATTTTTGGAATAAAGAAGTTTTGGGTTTTAAAATTTCCAATTCCCTTAATTTCTAGAAAAGTACCATCCGCGGTCGAAACAAAAGAAGGTGACACATTTTTAGAATACTCGGAAAGAGATGAAATGTTTGGGGTCATATGAAAGGATGCACCCGAATCTAAGAGCCAAGAAGTTTTACCTGGAGGCGAAGAGGTGGATACGGCGGCACCGGAAATAGCTCCCTTTAGAAGAGGTTGAAGAGCCTCCACAATTTGATTGAGAGATAGAGCTTCTTTTGAAGATTCTTCTTTGGATGGTTGAGATGTAGTTGCCATTGCTAGAAGTTTCTTCCATTTTGGGCAAAACCGGTTTGATATGACCCGGTTCTTTGCAAAAGTGACACGAGATTTTGCTGTAATCTCTTCTTACTCGATTTTGATTCTTAAAATGAGGAGGTCTATATGTTCTTAAATTGTTACCGGGTCTAGAAACGGCATTAACACCATCACATTCTTCTTGATTTGTGGACATTGCAAGCACACTAGGATTTTGCTTGCTAATGCCCATACGGGTTTCCTCTCCACTTAATTTAGTTAAGACATCTTCAAGAGAAGGAGAGATAAAAGAGGATAGGAGAGAAGATCTTATTTGCTCAAACTCGGGCCTTAGCCCATTCAAAAAATTGAAGAATCGGTCTTCTTCTAATTGCTTATGACGAAGCTCTATGGCTTCTCCACTCCACTTGGGTTCAAGCATGGCAAGCTCATCCCAAATTGAAGAAAGTTTCGCAAAATACTCTCTTATAGACATATCACCTTGAACAAGAGTTAACGCTCTCTTTTGAAGATAATACTTATGGGACAAGTCCCTAGAAGTATACATCTTCTCAAGATACTCCCACGCTTGAGAAGCCTTTTTAAACTTTATAATGTTGGCATTAATCCTTGTCTCAACGGAAGAGAAAATCCAAGACAAGATCTTAAAATTCTTCATTTCCCATTGCTCATGTTTCCTACTATATTCCTCAAGAGCATTAGTTCTTTCATCTCCCTCAAGGATTTTGATTTCTCCTTCTTTAACCAAAGTAATTTTAGGCTCGGGTTCCGGAATCGAGCCTTGAATGTAACCCCAAAGCCCTTTCCCTTTGATGTGAGCTTCCATATTTCCGGCCCACACATGATAATTTGAGCCATTTAGCTTGAAACCAAGAGAAAAATGGGAGTCTTTCTCACCCATTAGAGAGGAAAGAAGAAAGAAAAGAATACGTACCACAATAAGATTTTAAATCTTTCTTGTTGTAGTAATCTTCTAAAATATTGAATAAAGAAGAGCCTCCACTCCAATCACCAAAAAGTTGAAGGCACGTTTTTCGAGGCACTTGATATTGAGAAGAATCACACCAATTTCTTTCTCCAAACAACCTTGCTCTGATACCATGTGAAAATCTCTACAAAAAGAGATTGTGTGTAACACCACAATACAAGAAATACAAAGAGTGCACAAAGGCACAAAGGAGAACACTCACAAGTGCACGAAGGCACGGATACACATGCACAACAGCATGAAACAAAATGAACTTCAATTCATAAGTTCCCAAGAGGGGCTTTACAATATTGCATATGCACTCACAAAAAAGAATATGTTTACAAGGACCACTAAGGCCTATTTATAATGCAAAAAGAAGCCACAGGTGCAGCTCAATATGACTGTTGGAGCTGCACTCAACGGTCACATTTGTGACTGTTGGGGCAGCTCCAACAGCTATATGGAGCTGTCCCTTTCACAACAGTCAAAAAGAAAAAAAAGTGTAAAATGCAAAAGTAAATAAAAAAAGAAAAAGTAAAAATGTTAGCTCATTAGGGTGGCTGACACCTATTGAGTAAAAGGACTGAAATACCCCTGATGGGTATTTCAGTTTACAGTTAAAAGAGACATAATATTTTAACAGGATTGTGGATGGTTCCGATTCGGAACCTAAGCTATCTCTTACTAAAAAGGAGGGAGATAAAGAGGTCCCTCTATCGGAAGAAGAGAAAATCAAGGCTATTGCCTCATACGAGAAGAAATGGAAAGAATGAAGAATATCTCATGCGAAGATAATGTCATGGCTTATCAATAGCGTTGACATTAAAAAATGCTCAAGTCTTGCCAAATTTGATCATGCCGATAAGGCATGAGAATACCTTAAGAATATGTATTCCCTTAAAGATATTGCACACGTGTGCAACCTCCAAGAAAAAGTTCGAATGATGACACAATGAGACAAAACTATTTGTGAATATTACAATGGGTTGTCCGAACTTTGGGAAGAACTTTCCCTTTTAGAACCAAAGTGGCATTGTGCCGAAGACATCAAGCTTCGTCAGAAACAACTCGATGCTGAACATTTTTACCAGTTTATCACTGGATTAAGGCCGGAATTCGAAACCACTAAATCGGCCCTACTTCACCGGGGAAAAATTCTTTCTATTGTTGAAACTATTGAAGAGTCAACAATGGAAGAAAATCGTCTCCGGAAAGGTTCTTTAAAAATTAAAGATGATTTCGTTTTAGCCGTGTCTAGACCAGGGAATCATGTTCGATCATATAGGCCTCCTCACTTTAACCGACAAAATGGTGACTATGATAAGAAGAAAGTTATTTGTCATCACTGTCATGAACCGGGTACAGGCCACAATGTCCCAAACTTAAGGAGCTGAGAGAAAAAAGAACTGCAATTGCTGGATCAGAGCCTAAAGATCAGGATGCACCAGTTTCCCTGGCCCAACTAATGGAGATTCTTCAGCTTCTCATCAAAGGTGCCTCTTCCTCATCTGAAACTTCAACCGGCGCAGCAGCCTCATCTTTTTCTGATCTAGGTAAAATTTCTTGGCTTCTTGACTCTGGTGCATCTTTTCATATGACCCCAAATAATCAAAGTCTATCCAAATGCGTTAAAAATAAAACAAGTGTATCAAAGGTCTTTACTGCTGATGGGACTTCTCTTGAAATAGAAGGAATAGAAAATTTTGAAAAAATTTATAAAACAAAAAAATTTTTTATTCTAGAAATTAGACATGTTCCCAAATTAAATTTAAATCTTTTATCTGTATCTCAAATTTCTGATTATGGGTGTAATATTTCTTTTTCTTCTCATGGTTGTTGGGTACAAGATCGCCAGTCAGGCAAGCTGATTGGGGAAGGCCATAGAGAAGGACTCTATTACATGGATTTTTTGGAAATGCCGAAGAAAGCTTTTTGTTATAATATTCAAAAAATAGAGTTGAAACTGTGGCATAAGAGACTTGGTCACCCACATATAGCCAAAATCCAACATTTTCCAAATCTAGGGAAATTTTGTAACTCTGAATCATTTGATTGTAAAGATTATATTCTCGGCAAAATGAAAAGATTACCATTTCAGAACAGAACCTTTTTCTCTTCTAGACCACTTGAATTAATACACTCGGATGTTTGGGGTCTTGCACCAGTAATTTCTAAAGGAGGATTTGTTTACTATGTTATTTTTGTCGATGATTTCTCCCGACATACGTGGATGTACTTTCTCAAACATAAGTCTGAAGTATTTTCATACTTTCAAACTTTTCATAATATGGTTAAAAACAAGTTTCAAAATGATATTACTATTTTTCGCACAGATTCAGGGGGAGAGTTTTTATCCACAAATTTTCAAAATTATCTTAAATTGCATGGCATCACACATCAAAGATCTTGTCCTTATACACCTCAACAAAATGGACTGGCAAAACGAAAACATCGCCATATTATAGAAACCACTAGGACTTTATTAATAGAAAATCAAGTCCCGAAAGACTTTTGGGCAGAAGCTGCCTTAACTGCCACCTATCTCATTAATAGGATGCCATCTTCTTCGTTACAAAATATCACTCCCATTGAAAAACTCATGAACATTTTTCTAGACTACTCTAGACTAAGAATATTTGGGTGCAAATGTTTCATATTTACTGACAAAAATGATAAACTTTCCCCTCGTGCGATTCCTTGTGCCTTTTTAGGATATGCTGAAAACCAGAAAGGTTATAGATGTTTTGACTTCAAAAATAATAAACTATGTGTCTAGAAATGTTTCCTTTCTTGAAAATGAGAGCTTCTTTGATTTTAGAAAATTAAAAGATGTCACTGAGTACTCCTTTTTGCTAGATCTAACATCAACATCTGATGAATATGACCTTGACTGTAACTTTGATGATGATCAAAGAATTATTGATCTTAATGTTGAAAATGAAGAAGTTCATAGAGATACTAGTATTCAATATTCCAGGCGACAAGAGTCTAATCCTCCATGTGCACTTGAGAAATATTCTAACATTTCAACTAGACAATCATCCCGAATCTCGAGACCTCCGGGAAAGTTTGTGTCATACGAGTCTTTCTCACCCACATATAGGGCAATTATTGCATTAATTCACTCATATAAAGAACCATCCACATATTTTCAAGCAAAAAATGATATCAAATGGATAGAAGCCATGAAAGCTGAATTAGATGCACTTGAAAAGGCTTCTACATGGAATATTCAAGATCTTCCTCCAGGGAAGAAAACTATAGGATGTCGATGGGTTTATAAAATTAAAACCAAGAGTGATGGTACTCTTGAAAGATATAAAGCCCGTTTAGTAGCCAAAGGTTATGCCCAAGAATATGGGATTGATTATGAAGAAACCTTTGCTCCGGTGGCTCGTATGACTACTGTCCGAACCTTAATTGCCTTAGCTTCTATCAAGAAATGGTCTATTTTTCAAATGGATGTCAAAAATGCTTTTTTAAATGGAAAGCTAGTTGAAGAAGTATATATGGAACCCCCTCCTGGTCTAAGTATTCCTAAGGGTAAAGTCCTTCGCTTAGAAAAAGCTCTTTATGGACTTAAACAAGCACTAAAAGCTTGGTATGATAGGTTTAGTCGTGTTATGATTGATATTGGTTTTCAATTCTGTTTAACTGACACTGTTTTGTTTATTAAGAATTCTGATGCAGGGATCATTGTGCTTCTTCTCTATGTGGATGATATGATCATCACCGGAAGCGATAAACAGGGAGTTGAAACAATCAAAACACTTCTTAAATCTCATTTTGAAATGACTGATTTGGGCTTGTTGAGATATTTTTTAGGCATTGAAGTTGCTTATTCTCCTAGAGGATATTTATTATCTTAGACTAAATTTGCTTTTGATATTGTTTTCAGGTCTGGTATTACTGATGATAAGAAAGTTGACACTCCAGAAGTTGTTAATGTTAAAATGAAGATTGATGATGGAGAACTTCTTGCAGACCCTACTCCTTACAGACAGCTTGTCGGGGCACTTTCCTATCTATCCATTACCGGACCAGATATAGCACATGCTGTTCATACAACAAGTCAATTTCAACATGTTCCTACTTCTGTTCATATGGGAGCAGTCATGCGTATTATCAGATACATCAAGTCCTCTCTTTCACGAGGACTTTTCTTATCTTCCTCCTCTTCTCTTGATTTAATTGCATATACTGATGCTGATTGGGGAGGTGATCCCAATAACAGACACTCAACCACTGGTTTTGTGTCTTTTTAGGGGAATCATTGATCTCGTGGAGGTGTAAAAAGCAACAGAAGGTATCTCTCTCATCCACCGAAGCTGAATACAGAGCCATGACAACCACGACCATGAAAGTAGTTTGGCTCCGACGACTGCTTGCTGACATGGGAGCTGAAGCAACAAAGGCTTCACAAATGTGTTGTGACAACAAAAGTGCGATCTACATTGCCAGTAACAGAACATTCCACGAACGCACCAAACACATCGAAATGGATTGTCACTACGTCAGAGAGGAATATCTACACGGGATAATTGATCTGCCATATGTCACTTCAGAATATCAGTTAGCAGACTTCTTTACAAAGCCTCTCGCTGCTCCCCGATTTCACTTTGTCTTAGACAAACTTTCGCTCATTGTACCGTAAGTTTGAGGGGGAGTGTTAAAATGTAAAACTGTACATATATGTATATATAATAATATTATATTATTATATATATATATAAATACATTTTTCATTTCTTTCTTTTCTGTAATTTTTTTCTTTTATTTTTATTTTTTGTCTTTATGTCATCTAGTTCAGTTTGAACTAGAATGACTGTTGCTAGTCAAGTCCTGTCCAGACTTGACTAGCAATAGAGCTGTTGGACTGACATATTCCAACAGCTCTAAATAGAGCTGTTGGACTGACACATTCCAACAACTCTATTGAGTCCTCTTTCAGCTGTGTATATAAAGGGGTGCAGCCCCTCTTGTATTTCATTCCAATGCTTCTTAAGCAATTGGTTTTTCATATCAATAAAGAATACATTTTTATTTTTATTTTCTTTCCAGTTATACCCTTTTTAAGGGTTATGCTTTAGTGTCATTCTTGACACTTGCCCTTGTTATTCTAAGCTCATGTTTCGAAGATCCCCATTTCATTTCAGTCCATACTGTCCAAATATTTAATTAACTCAAATGATTCTTATGTTTCAACCGTCGATGAAACATTTTTAAAAATAAAAAATTTGGGTATTTTTGAAAATTCTTTTAAAAACAATAAAAAAATTTATGTTTCAAACATTAGAGTAGTACTCAAACTTAACTTAAATCTCTTATTGGTTTCTCAAATTACCGACCCGTAAAAATATCTTCAAGAATATAAAGTCCAAAGATGACATACCACAACGAGTCATTTTCTGCCATTGAGGAGCTTTTATGAGAAACAAAAGTCTTTACAATTTGAACACTTACCACAACGGGTCTTCTTTTCGCTATTTTTTGAAGCACATCAACAGGGAAGAATCTTGCAAGAGCCTTCCATGCCAAAAAAGAAGAGACAAAAGAAAGCATGATTTTTGAGGCACCGATCATGATGGCTATAGCATACACTTTCACTTCTCGTAAACCAAGCTCTAATACCATGTAAAAATATCTTCAAGAATATCAAGTCCAAAGATGACTTGATTAGCTCACAAGAAATACAAAGAAAATAGGTGCACAAAGGTAAAAAAAACACTCACAAAGGAGCACAAATGCAGAAAGGCATAAAAAAGTAATCTTTTATTGAGGGAGAAAACAACTCCAAAAGAATACTTTACATTGGGGAAACTCCCCTTATTTATAGACTACAATGGTACCCAAGGTGGGGCTCCCATATAGACGTTGGAGCCCCTCCAACGGTCATATTTATGACCGTTGGAGAGGTCCAACTTCTATTATGTGGACCTCTCATTCAATAAAAAAACAAAAAGAAGAAGAAGAAAAAGGAAATAGATATTCAAGTGAATATGCGAGTTACATGTGAAAAGATAGATTTACCCCTAAAGGATATTATAAAGAAAATATATATTTATATATAAATAGATAGATGCATAGACATATATAGACTATATATGTATATGTCTCTCTCTCTCTCTCTGTATATATATATATAAATATATATTAGATACAATTTAACACTCCCCTTCAAACTTACGGTGTAATGACCGACAGTTTGCCAAGGAGAAAATTGAATATAAGAGAACATAGCGTCTTAGTAAAAAAATCAACCAATTGATATTCTGATGTTACATAAGAAAGATCTTTAACTTTCTTCAGATATTCTTCTCTAACATAATGACAGTCCATCTCGATATGCTTTGTGCGCTCACGAAAGGTGTGATTTTTGGCAATATAGATTGCACTATCATAACACTGTTAAAACATATGTAATAATACCATAATACCCGATAGGGGTATTATGGTCATTTCACAAAGTACCCCATAGGGGTACTTATTTTGTTTCTCGTATTTCACTATTTTTTATTTTTATTTTTATTTTTATTTTTTTATTTTTTGGATACCGAAAAGGGGCCCCACAATGGAGTCGTTGGGGCCCCCAACGGTCACATATGTGACCGTTGGGGGCTCCCAACGACTCTATTGGGAGCCCCTTTGGTCTCCTCTTCTTATAAATAGGGGGAACCCCCCATGTATGTGGTATTGCTCTTGAGAGCTCCTCTTCAATAATAGTGATATTATTTTTCATGTGTGTAGCCTTTTTATAAGGTCCTTTGTATATCCCTTAGTGGATTTTCTCTCTTGTGCTTGTTGCATTTGTCCGTGTGGGACATAGTGAATGCTTTAGCATTCTTGGTTTCTTCCGCTTATTTCATTACATGGTATCAGAGCCATAAGATCTTCTAAAGGTAAAATCTTGTCTCTCTCTACTTCCTTTCTTTCTCACATCTTCCTTGTGTAGCAATGGAAGTCAAGATCGATCTATCATTCAAACTCAATGGAAAAAATTACATGATGTGGGCATCCGCAATGGAGAATAATCTCAAAGGCAAGAAGCTTTGGGGTTATGTAATGGGAACCGTTCCGGAACCCCAACTTAAGCTCACAAAGATGGAAGGAGATCAAGAGAAAGCACTTGAAGGCGATGCTCGTCTCAAGGCCATTGAAGATTATAATCATCAAATGGAAGATTGGGAGAGCAACCATGCAAAAATCCTTGCATGGTTTATGAATAATGTCGAACTTAAGGTATGTGCAAATATTGCAAAATTCCGCCGGGCAAATGAAGCTTGGTTTTTTATGAAGGGTATGTTTACCCAAAAGGATCTTGCAAGAGCTTATTTCTTGCAAGAAAAAGTAAGAACCACAAAACAAGGCGACATGAGCATACAAGATTACTATAGTGCTCTAAATCCTTTGTGGGATGAATTGGCTCTTTTAGAACCTAAATGGGTATCTATGGAGGATGTGGTTCTAAGACAAAAACAAATGGAACAAGATAGATTGTTTCAATTTTTATTTGGGCTTCGTCCCGAATTTGAACAAGTGAGATCCTCACTTCTCCATAGATCCACGTTTCCTCCCTTAGAAGAAGCTATTGCCGAGATTACTCAAGAAGAGACTAGGCATAGCATGGGTAAAAGCATAGAGGAAGTTCTTGCCGTATCTAAACCCGGCAATCATGTTAAAACATACAAACCACCTCATTTTGGTAAGCAAGGGAGTGGTGGAAGAAAAATGATTATATGTCACCATTGTTATGAGCCGGGACATATTAAACCCGTTTGCCCAAAGCTAAATGGGGCATTCAAGCCAAAGGTGGCTTCCGTTGAAGAATCCACCACCAAAGAAGATGACGGCAAGAACGGGGATCTCAAAGACACTCTTGGACAAATCTCCTTGGCTCTTCAACAAATCTTAAAGGTCACTTCTTCCACCTCCGGTGCCGCCATTGCCTCATCATCACCTCCCGGTACGTACTCTTGGATTTTAGATTCCGGAGCTTCTTTTCACATGACCCCTCATGAAAATGCATTAACCAATGTGCACACCAATTCAAAAATGTCTTGTGTCTCTACGGCCGATGGAACTTTTCTCAAAATAAATGGTGTTGGAACTCTTGATTCTAAAAATGTTCAAAATTTCCTTGTTCCAAAAGTTAGAATAGTTCCAAAATTAAATCTTAACCTCTTTTCCGTTTCTCAAATAGCCGACCATGGATGTGAAATATCTTTCTCATCCCAAGGGTGCTTTGTGCAGGATCTCCGGTCCGGGAAGCGGATTGGGCAAGGCCATAGGAAGGGAGACCTTTATTTTATGGATAATTTAATGCTTCCAAATACCTCATTTTGTACTTATGTCCAAGACAAAAATATTGAAACTTGGCATAAAAGGCTTGGACATCCAAGTTACTCTAAAATGTATCTTTTTCCTTTTGGACACAAGTTTTGTAAAGAAAAAGATATCAATTGCAAAGATTGCATTTTTGGCAAAATGAAGTCTACTCCTTTTCCTATTAGATCCTTTGTGACAACAAGACCTTTTGAATTGGTGCATTCCGATGTTTGGGGGCCATCTCCGGTTCTATCTAAAGGTGGTTATTCATATTATGTTACTTTTATTGATGATTATACTAGATATGTATGGATTTATTTTCTTAACTTTAAATCGGAAGTTTTTAACTTCTTTAAAGAATTCCATGCAAAAATTCAAAATCAATTTCAAAGTCAAATATCCATTCTTAGATCCGATTCGGGTGGAGAATACTTATCAAATGATTTTCAAGCATATCTAAAACAACATGGCATTTGTCATCAAAAATATTGCCCAAGAACTCCTCAACAAAACGGTCTAGCGGAAAGAAAACATAGGCATATTTTGGAAACCACTAGATCCTTACTCATTTCTAAAAATATTCCTAAAAATTTTTGGGCCGAAGCCGTGTTAACCTCCACCTATTTAATCAATAGGATGCCATCTTCAAAATTGAATAATATCTCTCCTTATGAAAAACTTTTTAATATGACACCCGACTACAATCGTCTTCGAATTTTTGGGTGTAAATGCTTTGTTCTTTTACATAAAAGAGATAAATTGTCATCTAAAGCAATAGAATGTGTATTTTTAGGATATGGTGAAAATAAAAAAGGCTATAGATGCTTTGATCATAAAAACAATAAGTTATTTGCCTCCAAAGATGTAACCTTTTTAGAAGATGAAAATGAATTTGACATATTGGAAAAATCAAATGAAATTGATTATATGTTTATCAATGATCTTTTAGAAGATTCAAATGATGACTCTTTGAGTCATCCGGAAATTTTAGAAAATACTCATGATTCTCATGATGATGATGTATCACCAACTAATGGTGACAATCTCCAAGTATACACTCGGCGTGAGGAAGCCCAACCTATTAGTGCTTTAGAAAAATTCTTGCGGCTTAATGAACCCCTAGAAGAAACCTCCCTTAGGCGTTCTTCTAGAGAATCAATTCCACCTAATAGGTTTGTCTCATATGAAACTCTTTCACCTAAATATAGAGCTTGTCTAATAGCCTTGCATTCTTACTATGAACCCTCCCATTATAATCAAGCAAAAAGTATACCTCATTGGGTTGAAACTATGAAAGTTGAACTAGATGCTTTAAATAAAGCTAAAACTTGGGAAATAGTTCACCTCCCTCCAAATAAGAAAGCTATAGGATGTCGATGGGTCTACAAAGTCAAAACAAAAAGTGATGGTTCCCTAGAGCGCTATAAAGCTAGATTAGTTGCTAAGGGATACTCACAAGAATATGGCATCGATTATGAGGAGACTTTTGCTCCCGTGGCTCGCATGACAAGCGTTAGAACTTTAATTGCGGTAGCATCATCTAAGAAATGGCCTATATTCCAATTAGATGTTAAAAATGCCTTTCTTAATGGTCAGTTGAATGAAGAAGTATATATGGATCCTCCGCCGGGAATCAGTGTTAACCAAGGTCAAACCCTTCGGTTATTAAAAGCCTTATATGGTCTTAAACAAGCCCCTAAGGCTTGGTATGATAGATTTAGTGCTATCATGTTACAATTGGGATTTCGCTCATGTTATACTGATACTGCTCTTTTTGTTAAAAATGCAGGTAATAGTATCATCATCCTTCTGCTTTATGTTGATGATATGATCATCACTGGCAATGATGAAAGCGGTATTCTTAAAGTTAAAAATATGTTAAAACATAATTTTGATATGTCTGATCTGGGTTTTCTCAGGTACTTTCTTGGCATAGAAGTTGCATACTCTCCTCGAGGGTATATACTATCACAGATGAAGCTTGCTGCAGACATATGCTCCAAATCTGGGATTTCAGATGATAAAAAGGTGGAGACTCCTGAGGTTATCAATGCTAAACTACGACTGGAGGATGGAGTTCTGCTGGACGATCCTACGCCCTACAGGCAACTCATAGGCTCTCTCACCTATCTGACTATCACCAGGCCCGATATTGCTCATGCTGTGCACTCTGCAAGCCAATTTCAGCATGCTCCTACATCTGTGCATATGAGTGCTGTGCTCCGGATCATTCGATATATTAAAAATACTTTGACTAAAGGGCTATTCCTATCCTCAATCTCTTCCTTAGATTTACTAGCTTATACTGATGCTGACTGGGGAGGAAACCCAAATGATCGAATCTCAACTACTGGCTTTTGTGTATTCCTAGGAGATTCGCTAATTGCTTGGAGGTGCAAGAAACAGCAGAAAGTCTCATTGTCTTCTACTGAAGCAGAATACAGGGCTATGGCAACCACTACAATGGAGCTGGTGTGGCTTCAAAGTCTTCTTCAAGATATGAGAGTCGAAATTACAGGGGCTTCGAAGCTTTGTTGCGACAACAAAAGTGCTATCTACATTGCTAGCAACCACACTTTCCATGAGAGGACGAAACATATTGAAATGGATTGTCATTATGTACGTGATGAATATCTTCGTGGGACAGTAACACTGCCATATGTCACTTCAGAATATCAACTTGCTGATTTCTTCACCAAAGCCCTGCCTGCTCCTCGCTTCTTGTTCCTCCTTGGCAAACTTTCGGTCATTCCCCCGTAAAGTTTGAGGGGGGGTGTTAAAACATATGTAATAATACCATAATACCCGATAGGGGTATTATGGTCATTTCACAAAGTACCCCATAGGGGTACTTATTTTGTTTCTCGTATTTCACTATTTTTTATTTTTCTTTTTATTTTTATTTTTTTATTTTTTGGATACCGAAAAGGGGCCCCACAATGGAGTCGTTGGGGCCCCCAACGGTCACATATGTGACCGTTGGGGGCTCCCAACGACTCTATTGGGAGCCCCTTTGGTCTCCTCTTCTTATAAATAGGGGGAACCCCCCATGTATGTGGTATTGCTCTTGAGAGCTCCTCTTCAATAATAGTGATATTATTTTTCATGTGTGTAGCCTTTTTATAAGGTCCTTTGTATATCCCTTAGTGGATTTTCTCTCTTGTGCTTGTTGCATTTGTCCGTGTGGGACATAGTGAATGCTTTAGCATTCTTGGTTTCTTCCGCTTATTTCATTACAAACACAACTTCGTGGGCCCTTGAACATGAACCCCCATATCTTTCAATAGCCGACGAATCCAAACAATCTCCATGGTTGTAGTTGCTATGACTCGGTATTCAACTTCAGTAGATGATAGGGATACCTTTTGTTGCTTCTTGCATCTGCAAGAAATTAATGATTCACCTAAGAAGACGCAAAAACTAGTGGTGGAGGTCGTTTGGATCACCTCCCCAATCATAATCAATATAAGTAATTAAATTTGGCTCAGAAGATGAAGATAAAAATACTCCCTTATTCAAAGATTGCTTTATATATCTGATGATTCAGAGAGTTGCACTCATATGAAGGAATTGACTTGCAACACGAGCGACATGTGAAATATCTGGTCTAGTGATGCTAAGATACATTAAAGACCTAACCAGTTGCCTGTAAGGTGTGAGATCTTTTAGGAGAACCCCATCATCGATTTTTAACTTTGTTCCTACCACTTTAGGAGTTTCACAAACTTTATCAATTATAATTCCTGACCTGTCAATAATATCAAATGCAAGTTTAGTTTGAGATAAGAAATAACCCCTATGAGAGTAGGCAACTTTAATGCCTAAAAAATATGTTAGAAATCCCAAGTCTGACATTTCAAATATATCTTTTAGTATAGACTTTATACTCTTAATCCCTTTAGTATCATCACCTTTAATTAGCATATCATTAACATATAATAATAAAATCACAATTCTTGCATTGGATTTCTTGACAAACAAGGCCGTGTCAGTAAAACATGAAGTAAATCTATTTTCTATCATTAAATTATTAAACCGATCATACCAAGCTTTGAGAGCTTATTTTAAACTATAAAGAGCTTTCTGTAGGAGAAGAAATTTACCGTTAGGAACATTCATTACTGGAGGAGCATCCATATAGACTTATTCGTTCAGATCATCATTCAAAAAGGCATTTTTGACATCCATTTGATATATGTTTCATTTTTTAATTGAAGCAATAGTAATAAGACGCCTAACAATAACCATACGTGCAACAAGGCAAAAGTTTCATCGCAGTCTATTCTATATTCTTGACTATACCCTTTGGCAACTAGACGGGCTTTATACCTTTCAAGAGACCCATCACTCTTGGTCTTGACCTTGAAAACCATCTACATCCTATAGTCTTTTTTCCAATAGAAAGATATTGAAATTCTCAAGTTTTAGCTTTTTTAAGATCTCTAAGTTCATTATCCATAGCTCCCCTCCATTTGACAATTTTCTTGGCTTCTTCAAAGTTTTTAGGTTCCACATATGAATGGATAGCGCTAAGGCATGCTCTATATTTAGGTGAGAAGGATTCATAGGATGTAAACCTAGAAGAAATTCTTCTAGCTCTTTCGGTTCTTCGAAGATTTAGGTCATTTTTTGGAGGTATGCTCACTAGATTCACTATATTTCTCAATTTCACTTCTAAAAGTGTTTCTATCTCTATGTGGATAGGTGGTAGGGTCACTAGATGTTCTTTCTTCGATAGGATGATCAATAGATTGATGAGAAGAGTTGTTATTCTCTTCTATATTTTTATTATCACTAGGATCATTATATACGAGTTCATCATCACTAGAAACATCATCATTTCTAGATAACAACTAAAACAAAAAAGAATAATCCACATTTTCTTTATGAGCTTCACATTCTTCAAAACTACTAACATTTTCCAAAAAGGTTACATTCCTAAAAATATATAATTTATCATTTTTAATATCATAGCATCTAAAACCTTTTTTATTTTCTTAATATCCAAAAAATGCACAAGGAATAACTTTTGGTGAGAGTTTATCATTTTTATCCGTAAGAAAAAAACATTTGTATACAAAGACTCTCAACCTATTGTAGTCAAGTTCTTTTTGATATAAAATTTCAAAAGGTGAGATTTTATTTAATTTTTTTGAGGGAAGACGATTTATAAGATAAGGGGATGCAAGAGCTGTCTCGGCCCAAAATCTTTTAGGAATGTTTTGAGAAATAAGCAAAGTTCTAGTGGTTTCAATAATATGCCTATGTTTTCTTTCGGCTAAACCATTTTGTTAAGGTGTTTTGAGACAAGATTTTTGATGAACAATTCCATAGTTTTCAAGATATTTTTTAAATTCTTTTGAAGGATATTCTCCTCCGGGGTCGGTCTTAAAAATCTTTAAGTTACCATTAAATTGATTTTTAATCATTATGTGATATGCCTTAAATGATGCAAAAACCTCATGTTTATGTTTAAGAAAATTTATCCAACAATATCTAGAATAATCATCAACAAAAATGACATAATATGCAAACCCTCTTTTAGATATAATTGGTGCTGGTCCCCATATATCCAAATGCACAAGTTCAAATGGTTTGGTCGTAAACATGGATCTTTGTTCAAATGCAAGCTTTTCATTTTTTCAAGAATACAATTATTACAGGTGAAGTCACTTTTACCAAGATCTTTAACAAAATGTAAATAAGAGAGCTTGATGACATTAGGATGCCCAAGTCTTTTATGCCAAATATTTATATCTTTATATTGGACAATATTATAAAATGAATGTTTTGGAATTTATAGAAACTCCATGTAGTAGAGATCTCCTTTTTTAGAACTTTCCCCAATCAACTTCCCGAACCGACGATCCTGTACCCAACATTTATTTGATGAGAACTTAACATCGCATCCATGGTCCAAGAGCTGAGATACCGAAAGCAAATTTAAATTTAATTTTGGTATAAATCTAACTTTGGGAATAAAAAATCTTGTTTTTTAAAGTTTTCAACTCCTTTGATTTCAAGAGAAGCGCCATTTGCGGTTAAAACAAAAGATGATAAATTTTTTTTGAATATTCGGAAAGTGCAAAAATATTGAGTCATATGAAAGGAGACACCCGAATCTAAAAGCCAATGAATCTTATCGGGAGGAAAAGAAGATGATATGGCGGCATCGGAAATGGATCCTTTGAAGAGAGGTTGAAGCGCCTCCATGATTTGACTTAATGATAATGCACTATTGTTGGAAGTAGATGGATTCTCTTCCTTGTGTAGTTGAAACATGGCAGACATAGCCATCTTCTTTCACTTTGGACAAACCAGCTTAATATGTCTCGGTTCTTTACAAAAATGACATAATTTTTTCATACTCCATTTCTTGATTCCATCTTCCATTTTGACCTCCTTCTTCCCTTACTCCTTGATTTTGATTTTGAAACTTGTTGAAATGAGGAGGCTTGTATGTTTTAAATTGTTTCCTGACCTAGAGATGACATAAGCTCCTTTATTTTCATCTTTAGTTGAAGGCATAGCTAAAATACTTCGATTGGTTTTACCCATTCCAGTGCGAGTTTCTTCTCCACTTAGCTTAGTAAGAACATCTTCAAGAGGTGGAGAAGTGAAAGAAGATAAAAGAGAAAATCTTATTTGCTCGAATTCGGGTTTAAGCCCATTCAAGAAATTAAAAAATCGATCTTCTTCTAATTGTTTGTGTTGTAGCTCAATGGATTCTCCACTCTATTTTGGTTGAAGAATAACAAGCTCATTCCAAATAGATGATAATTCAGCAAAATATTCTCTAATAGTCATTTCGCCTTGTTGAACGGTCAATGCCCTTTTTCGTTTGTAATATTTATGAGATAAATCTCTCGAGGTATACAACCTTTCAAGATATTCTCAAACTTGAGACGCTTTTTTAAACTTTAAAATATTGGCATTGATTCTAGTTTCAACTGAAGAAAAAATCCATGAAAGGATTTTTGTAGTTTTTCATCTCCCATTCTTTATGTTTTTTGTTATATTCTTCAAAAGCTTTTAATCTTTCCTCTCCATCAAGGACTTTTATTTTTTCTTTTTCAACTATAGTAATTTTTGGCTCGGGTTTCAAAATCGTTCCTTTGATGTAGCCCCAAAGCCCTTTTCTCTTGATGTGAGCTTTCATATTCCCGGTCCAAACATGATAGTTTGACTCATTGAGTTTGAATGCGAAGGAAAAATGAGTCATTTTCCGCCATTGAGGAGCTTTTATAAGAAACAAAAGTCTTTACAATTTGAACACTTACCACGTGTCTTCTTTTTGCTATTTCTTGAAGCACATCAACCAGGAAGAATCTTGCAAGAGCCTTCCGTGCCAAAAAAGAAGAGACAACACAATTTTTGAGGCACCGATCACGATGGCTATAACATACACTTTCACTTCTCATAAACCAAGCTCTGATACCATGTAAAAATATCTTCAAGAGTATCAAGTCCAAAGATGACTTAATTAGCTCACAAGAAACACAAAGAGAGTAGGTGCACAAAGGCACAAAAAACACTCACAAAGGAGCACAAATGCACAAAGGCATAAATAAGTTATCTTTTATTGAAGGAGAAAACACTCCAAAAGAATACTTTACAATGGGGAAACTCCCCTTATTTATAGACTACAATGGGACCCAAGGAGGGGCTCCCATATAGACGTTGGAGCCCCTCCAACGGTCATATTTTATGACCGTTGGAGGGGTCCAACTTCTATTATGTGGACCCCTCATTCAATAAAAAACAAAAAAGGAAAAAAAGAAAAAGAAAATAGATATTCAAGTGAATATGCGAGTTATATGTGAAAAGATAGATTTACCCCTAGAGGGTATTACAAAGAAAATATATATTTATATATATAAATAGATAGATACATAGACACACACACACACAGAGACATATATATATATATAAACTATATATGTATATGTCTCTCTCTCTCTATATATAAATATATATTAGATACAATTTAACACGACCATAGGTGTGAGGTCACCTTTTCATCTAATGATTGCTTGGTACATGATCTCCAATCCAAGAAGCCAATTGGGTGAGGCCATAGAAGAGGAGACCTCTACTACATGGACAACTTAAAACTATCAAATCAAAATTTTTGTAGTTTTGTTGAAAAAAAAGTATTGAACATTGGCATAAGAGATTAGGACATTCAAGTATGTCAAAAAATGTATTTTTTTTCTTTTCTTGAAAATTGTAATGAAAAGGATTTGACTTGTGAAAATTGCATACTTGGAAAAATGAAATTTTTACCTTTTGAAAATGGCCAATTTATATCTAAAGAACCTTTTGAGATAATACATTCAGATGTATGAGGACCGACACCGGTTATGTTCAAAGGAGGAATTTTCTATTATGTAATTTTTGTGGATGATTAGTAGGTACACATGGATTTACTTTCTTAGACTAAAATCCGAAGTATTTGAATGTTTTAAAAAGTTTCATAGTTATGTTAAATATCAATTCAAAACACCCATTAAAATATTTAGATTCGATTATGGAAGAGAATTTTTATCAAAAGATTTCAAAAGCTTTCTTGATCAACATAAAACTACTTATAAAAAATCTTGCCTTTACAATCTACAACAAAATGGGTTGGCCAAGAGGAAGCATCATTATATTATTGAAACCACTAGGACTCTCCTAATATCCAAAAATGCTGCAAAAAAAGTTTTGTGCCGAGGCCGCTCTTACGACGATTTACTTAATCAATAGAATGCTTTCCAGCTCCACTATTCTTGGAAAGACTTCTATTGAAAAACTATTTAAAATTCTTTCCGATTATTCAAGATTAAGAATCTTTGGGTGTAAATGTTTTGTTCTTTCCAACAAAATGATAAACTTTTCGCTAAAGCCATTCATTGTGTTTTTCTAGGCTATGCCGTAAACAAAAAAGGATTTAGGTGTTTACGTCTCAAGAAATGTAACATTTCTTGAAAATGAAAATGGTTTTGGAAAAAATGAGTATTAGAAACTGTGAGTACTCTTTTTTGTTCGATCTAATAAATGAGCATAATAATGATAATATTGATAATGTTGATATAAATGAAAGTAGTGATATTCATGATATGCATGAGTGTCTGATGGTAACACTTGTGATGATCATGAAGGTGATATGCCTATTGTTGAACCTTACAATGATCTTCAAACATACTCTCGACGTACACAAGGCTAACCACCATGTGCATGAGAAAGGTATACCCGAAGTCAGACTTAGATCAATCTAGTCTTAGAAGATCTACAAGGATATCTCAAACACCTAGAAGGTTTGTATCCTATGTGTCGTTTGAACCCCACTATAGAACTTGTCTTGTGGCCATATTTTATTACGTCGAGCCTTCTTCCTATAATGGGGCTAAAAATTATTATGAATGAATTGAGGCCATAAATAATGAATTAGAAGCTTTAGAAAAGACAAAAACTTAGAAAATTCAATCATTACTTATAAGAAAGAAAATCATAAGACCCAGATGGGTCTATAAAGTTAAAACAAAAAGTGATAAAACACTAGAGAGGTATAAAGATAGGCTAGTTATTAAAGGGTATAGTCAAGAATATGAGATAAACTATGAAGAAACCTTTTCTCTAGTAGCTAGGATGACCACATTTCGAACTCTCATCTCCATAACATTTATTAAAAAATGACCTAACTTTTAAATAGATATCAAAAATGCCTTTTTAAATGAAACCCTTAATGAAGAAGTTTATATGAAATCTCTACTCGGGTTAGGTTTGGCGCATGAAAAAGTTCTTTAATTATGAAAAGTCTCGTATGGTTTAAAACAAGCTTCTAAGGCTTGATATGATCGATTTAGTGATGTGATGGTTCAAATAGGTTTTAGATCTTGTTATACTGATAGTGTTTTGTTTGTTAAGTCCTCTGATGCAAGTATAGTTATCTTACTTCTCTATGTCGATGACATGATTATCACAAGAGGTGATATAGAGAGAGTTAGTCATATCAAAGATGTTCTAAAAAAAACTTTGATATGACAAATCTTGGTTTTCTTCAAAATTTTCTTGGGATAAAAGTTATTTACTCCAAAGTTGCCAGTCGGAAAGCGGGAGTGGGAAGCGAGGCACTTCAAAAATTTTAGGAAGCGGGAAGTGCAGGACGACTTAGAAGCGAACCAGAAATCGTCTCAGAAGCGAGAAGAGAAGCGACCTAAGAAGCGAGGTGGAAGCGAAAAAAGAAAAAAAAAAGTAAAAAGAAAAAAGAAAAGAAAAAAGAAGGGGAAGCAAGCTTTCCACACTTTTCAGAAGCGTCACGTTTCGCGTTTCAGGAAAGCATACTTTTTCAGGTCCTATGACACTTCCGTCCTATGATGCTTCATGTAACCCTGGTTTACTCACCCTGAGAGTATTTTTTGTCTCAAACTAAGCAACCAAAATAGTTGAAAGGTCAGGCCTTACAGATGAAAAGAGGGTGGACACACCAAAGGTCATCAATGCGAAGATGAAAATAGATGATGGAGAACCTCTGAAAGATCCCACTCCATATCGCCAAATGATTGACGCTTTATCTTACCTTTTCATTACTCGTCTTGATATTGCTCATGCTATTAATACTGTTAGTCAATTCCAACATTTTACTACAGTATATATGAGTGCTATAATAAAAATAGTTAGATATGTCAAAAATACTATTGATCATGGTTTATTTTTGTCATCCTCATCCCCATTAGATGTTATTACATATACCGAATCCGATTGGAGAGGTGATGTAAATGATCATCGCTCAACCACTGGTTTTTGCATTTTTGTAGATGATTTCTTAGTATCTTGGAGGTGCAAGAAACAACTGAAGGTGCCCTTATCCTCCACAAAAGCCGAATATCGTGCCATGACTATTACGACTTTCGAATTGGTGTGGTTGCGATAGTTACTCGAAGGGGTTTTCATAATCACGCCCTCAAAGTTATGTTGTGATAACAAGAGCACTGTTTATATCGCAAGCAATCATACATTTCATGAGCGAACAAAGCATATCGAAATGAATTGTCATTATGTTTATGAAGAGTTCCTCAAGAAGACCATCACTTTACCATATGTGTCATCTGAGTATCAATTGACAGACTTCTTTACTAAGGCACTACCATCTCCCAGATTTTACTTTCTTCTTGGCAACCTCTCGGTTGTCGTTTCGTGAGTTTGAAGGGGGTTGTTATAATATATATATATATATATATATATCAGAGTTATCGGAAGCGCCCCTATAGTAGGGGAAGCGCGCTTCCCCGATACGCGCTTCGGAAGCACGAAACGTCGCGCTTCCAAAACGCGTGGGGGAAGCGTCCCCCTTTTTTGGAAAGCATGTCCCCTTTTTTTGGGAAGCACGTTTCTCTTTTATGGGAAGCACATTTTCCTTTTATGGGAAGCGCGCTTTCCCCACGCTTCCCCCTCACTTTCCTCTTTTTTCCATTTTATTTTTTATTTTTTTCTTCTTTTTTCGCTTCCCCCTCGCTTCCGGTTCACTAACTAGGTCGCTTCCGGTTCGCTTCCTAGGTCGCTTCCGAGATGGTTCGTGACTCACTTCTAAGTAGTCCCACACTTCCCGCTTCCTAAATTTTTGAAAGTGCCTCGCTTCCCGCTCCCGCTTCCTTGACTGACAACCATGATATATACACAATCAAGGGGTATTTTGGTCTTTTGGCTGTTGTATAGGTGTCGCCCTTAGGGAGTCTTTTTTTTGTGTGCTTTGTTGTATTGTCAAAGGGCATTCTTGTCCTTGACAATTACAACAGCTATATAGTTGTCGGGAGCTCCCAACAGCTAGATTTCTAGCTGCTGGGGAGCCTCCCAACTGCTATATCTTGGAGCTCCTCACTCCCCCTTTTGTGTATAAATATGGGTCTTTGACCACCTTATTCTAATGCATTTTTGCATGCATTTTCAAGTGAATAAGCATATTTTTTATATTGTTGCGTGTGTTCTTCTAAGCCCCTAAGTGGCTTTTGTGCTTTGCCCTCTTTGTGGGATTTGTATTGGCCTCTTGTTTGAGGTGTGCGAAGAACACTTGATTTCATTACAGTTGTCCGGAGGCATGAAGAATGCAATCACCGCAGCAGAGGAGAGGCCGAGAAAGGCAAGAGGGATCAAGAAGGGACTCTATTAGGATTTTGGTCGAATCAAAACCTTTTTCTTTTTTTCTGTTTTAAAATTTCAACCTAAAAAAAGGTCGAAATTGACCCTGAGAGTCATGACATGCAGTTTACAGAGTCAGACTTGGTTAACAGCTTGTCCACCTCGTGTCGTGGCCATAACTGTGTTGTATCTCGTGTCTGTGCATGTTGCACGTGACACAAGAACATTTTAACGTGTCCCTGTGACATAGGGTGCATCTGGTGGAAGGGTCATTCTTCACCAGAACCTATTGTTGTAGGTACATGATCACCTTAGTAAGTTACCATAGGATGATTCAAGCTATAAAGACCCAATATGCCTGGGTATGCTGGTTTGTGGGTCTGCATGGTGCAAAAACTTTCAATATATATATATATATATATATATATATATATATTTATTCTCAAAGAAACTAAATGTTTTATCTAGTTTTCTTGTTTGAATTATTGGAGTAGGTCACTTGTTTGTTTTCTCCACCATTTTGCATTATTCCAAGATCTCCATAGTTCCATCAGTAGGATAAACACTTGCCTTTTTCTATCCTTTGCTCTTAATAACAACAGTGTTTTACTGACAACAGGCTGAGAAGATAGCATCAAAGATGATTTATGAAGACAGAATGAGGGGTTCCATTGATCAGGTATGTGTATATCTTTTGTTAAAACGTATTGATTCATATTGTTAAGATATTGTATAACATATATATATATATATATATATATATATATATATATATATATATATATATGTGTGTGTGTGTGTGTGTGTGTGTGTGTGTGTGTGAACTGAAATACCCATCAGGGGTATTTCAGTCATTTCCTTTGATGTAATAGGCACAGTCCAGTAGGGACTGCATTGTCTTTTTATCTTTTTATTTTTATTTTTGGTTTTTAGTCAAAGGACTGTTGGGGCAGTCCAACAGCCAGCTGGACTGCCTCCCATGGCCTCTCTTTTGTATCCCTTCCTCTCTCTTCTGTGCTTATAAATAGGTGAATTCCCCTTTGTAATGTTAATGCTTTCCTAAGCATTATAACTCCTTGTGAGTGTTATTATGAATGAAATATTATTAATTTTATATTGTTCTTCTTTCTTGCTAGTGTGCCTTAATGCATGGTATTGCCCATAGTGGCTGTTTGTATTGCCTGTGATGACACTTTGTATTGTCCTTTTGTAGACTTGTGCATGTACACTTTGTGTTTATGTTATTGTAAGCCCTTTGAGACTCTTGTTTTGTTTTTCCGCATATTTCATTACATCTTTCTGCTCTATGGTGGTGTCCATGATGATTTTCTTTAGAGTCCTCATTCTTAAGTACCAAAGGAAGAATCGATCTTGGTGACTTAATCTGGTACAGTTTAAATCTGAACAGTGACTGTAATTTCTGCATCTCTAGTGTCAGGGTCTGTGGTCACTAGGTTGGCTGCCCTAGTCCATTAATTATGAATCACCCAGGTTTGCTAGTGATTTCTGGATTATTGCTCGACATCACCAGTTGTTTGTTGAGTTTGTCCGGTTTCGAGCAACTTTTAATTGTTCTTGCCTTGATTATCATTATATAGCGTTGATAGGTGAATCGGCTTAAGGGAGCTCTTAAAGTATAACTATATTGTCATTGAACTGGTCTTGCAGGTTGAATCAATCATACACTTTGAGGATGATACAGAAGAGCTACAGCAATGGGATCAACAGGTTGGTGAAGTTGGCAATTAAAATATTGTGACACCTATTGATGTTACCATGGAATTTTTAATTTCTTTTGGTGAATGCCTTTGCAGATAGTTGGAGTATGTCAGGCCCTAAATGATATTCTTGATAGTATGGCAAAGAAGGGCCTCAGTGTGGCTGTCTGAACTCTTGAGAGTGTAGATGTTATTTGAAAACATAGGTGTTATTGATAGTTTTGGAATTTTGTATATGGCATGTTCATTATGTTCGTGCCCATGGACACACGTGGATTAGCATTTTCTTACATTTGTAGTTGTAGTCGTTGTGCTGTTTGTTTTGTAATGCTAATGCGTCTATATTTTTCAAGAAATAGTAGAGCACAAGTGCAAAAAGTTGAACTTTATGGAGAGTAAATTACAAAAGCCACTTAACATATTGGTCATCTTTCAAATATTTCTTTTATACATTAGTTTTATATCTATGTTCAGCATTTTGTTATTCTCCATTTTTGATATTTTCCAGGCACTTGTGACCGTCTGATTGTTGATGCCAGGTTCACTTCATTGATGTTGGTGGCTTGCTAACTGTCGTTGTTCTCTTGTTGTAGAGAAACTGGCTGCTCAGTCATTCCCAGCTGTAGTTGTGATGTGCTCATATAATGGCTCGATTGTGTTTTCTAATTTAGCTTGAAAAGAATGTCGCAATTTATTTTTGGATATTCTGCTTCACTTCTAAAACAGCCATTCGATTTGCACAAGAATGAAAAAATAGGTTTTGATGCATCAAAACCTTTGGCATCTTTGCGGCTTTTATTGTTGGGAACACTTGATCAGCAATTGTTTTTGCTGGATCTTATAGCTTCTAATAGCTGAGGATGATGAAGGATTCTGGAGATTTGGCTCATTGGGTGTAGACAGCGTATTCTGCAGAAGATTCCACTAGATACCAACGGGGCTCTGCTTATCTGGCAGGAGCAGTTAGTGCACGTCACCTTGTGTTGGGACGTTGCAAGTTCGAACCCCGAATGGTATGGTTGTATAACTGGTAGGGGTCTGCCTAACCCCAGCTCTGTGTAAAAAAAAAAAGGTAAAGAAGATTCCACTAGATGTAACACAAAGAATTGGGAAGAGTCGGTGATGGTGGCATCCTGTGAAGCCATTCTATATTTTAAACGGCATTTGTGAGAAAATGGTGTAAAATGCTTCCATGACTCGCCTAATTACAAGTACTAACAGGCAGAACTTGTCATGCACCCACTACATGCCCTAGGATTCTCTCGTTTTGATGGACAAATTGGGGTATGATCTTCTTGACCTTTTTTATTATAAGGTGCGTTTTGTGTGCAGTGAAAAAGGGTGAGTTACTGCTGAAAGGTACGAAACTCAAAACATTTTCTGTCGGCTCCATTAATGGGCGCAAATAAGAGGGCTGCATTTAGCCTTGTACTGCGCTACACAACCAAATCTCAACTCAGTGGAATTAACAAGGAGATAGTTGGGGAAGTGCTTGCTTCTTGTGATCACGTTATGGCCAACTCCTTATGAACATAAAAGGCAGGGAAGCGTTGTGATACGGTTGATTTGTTCAACCAATCCCAAGTGACCAAAGTCCAAGAAAGCAGTATGAAACAACCTTGCCTTTGGTGGCTCCCAAATCATGTGTTCATTGCAGGCACGTCATTAACTACCCTGGTGGGAGCCCTCCAATTTGACATTTGAGTTGAGGTGGGTGGGCCTCAAACCAAGGGTCCCAAACTCTTTGCTCCCTCGTGGTGCCCATTTCATACATGTTTAGTTCATGCATAAGGACGAACCTGGACGGCACTTTCGTCATGGCAGCCTTTTGTTTTGTCTTTGCAGTAGTGATGGTTACAAAGGGTTTTGATAGGAAAAAAGATCAGGTGCAATGTGATTGCACACTTTTAGTGTGCTGCTGCACCTGATCACCCTCCATCTTGGGGACAGTGGCCAACTTTCTACTTCTCTTGGTGATGGATGAGGGTTCGTGAAAACGATCGTCAGATGTGTTGCCTTTGTAACCTTTTATGAGTTTTGATGAGGTGCACCCCCAATCCCCAAACACTTTAATTCAACCAAATCCACCTTTGATAAAAACCGTGCCGTTTTGGGTTAGTGACATCACTTTTCAGAGTTGATATATCTTTTTTCCATTCTACACCCACTGGCAAAAAGAGAACCTAAAGCACTTATTTGGACGCATCTTCTGTTTATAATGGGCATCATGTTGTGGTGTTAGAACATGCCTGCAACAACCGTCTCAAAGTGGAGGATCGGTTGTACATAAAGCTTATAGGTAGGGGTGCCAAGGGGGGGTCGTGTTTAGTTTGGACCCAGGTGGAACTAGACCCAGACTTGGATTGAGATGACAGGTCCAATCAGACCCACCATAAGAAAAACCATACCCGGATCCTATAAAGATTACATGAACCAAATGCGGATCATACTTGGTAAAATAATATTTTTTAATCTTTTTACATTGAAAATTTGTGGATCTTAGTCAGAACTCGAGTCAGGCTCGGGTCTGGTATGAAATTTCACAAACCATACCAGGCTCCATATATTAATCGAACCCTTTGAAGCTGACCTGGATTCTAATCGGACGGGGAGACTGGGGGATGGGATGAGGTTTCAATATCCACCACACATCCTGTAGGGAGCCATGTCGTACCAAAATGACCTTGAGGGAGCCAGGTGGTACTAAAATAAATACCTTTAAGAGAGCCTAAAAAGACTCCCCATGGTGGTGCTCCGTACCACCGTAACGAGGGTGGATATTAGAAAAATCATCATTGGTGGTGTTTTCAATATCACCTAATCTCATCCCGGAGAACGCTTGTTAGCATTTTGAGTGCCACTCATACTTGAGAATGACGGTCATGGTGACTATAGCACATCAGATAATCGTTTCCTCAGTCTTGATGAGTACGGGGAAAATGATTTAAACTAAACCAACGAAAGAAACATGATAGAGGGAAATTATGAAGCAGATATTATAACACAAAGGATGACGATTTGTAGTGGGTGTGAACTGCGTCTTCTTGGGGAGGTGTCGTAGTTGTCTCTGGGCAAGATTGAGTATGTTACAAGTAATTCTAGTACTGGAGGTCCTAAGGATTAAGGCTCACATCTACCCTTTGACTCCACGGTATAATGTGCCTAGAGATAAGCCTAAACAAATCTATAGCCACGTAGGGCTACTTGATTTATTTTGAGTGTGTATAATTATACAAAGCTTGAGGTTTATGTTGAAAAGGCTTGACCTACGACTCGAAGCTAGGTTGAGTAAATTATCAGCCAAGAAATAACAGAAGGCTTGATGGGATAGGGTCATCTTGACCAAGTTGATCTGGTCCGAAGAAAAAGAGTTGGCTGAACGTCTAGGAAATGTCAGGTCATTATTGGAACTAAATGAGGTGATTCTTCTTTGAGCCCTCGGCAAGTTTTCAACCTAAGTCATCAATAACCAAGACATATGGTGCTTAAATGATAAAAGAAATGGAAAAGTGAATAGGCATGGAAAGAATAAGTTCAGTTGTCAGATAAAGGAGGGAGAAAATTAGGTGAGAGGCACCCCATTGTTAGGTGTCTGCTTGGATGCCATTCATCACTCGGGACAGGATGCCTTTTTTATTAAAAAATTCCATCCACATGCTCTGTATGGATAGCATTGGAATGGTTTATAACTTTATAGTGGGCTCTCCAAAATGAGCTATCTCAAGATGGGCTCCAAGGGTGCGTTTGGATCTCAGATCTGAGGACCCGAGGTGGCACGAACTTGTTGATGTGATGTGGGGTTATGCGAAAATGTATGGTGCTATCAGAAGCTGGATCTCAGCGAGGGTAGCTCGGATCTCAGATGGTCTGGACTTAAGGTCCCTGGATCTCAGACCTGAGCAGAGCTTGTTGATATTGGAGGGATTAAAACACACTTAAATGAAGTTCATCGCAAAAATAAAGGACAGCTAAGGCACGTACCTCTGACCTGCTCCACTCTCAATAGCAACATATGTTTGAATATAACTCACTTAATTTATTAAAAGAGAAGAAAATAAATGTGTTTCAATAGAGCAGCCATAAAATGAGATAGAAAGCAGTTGTAATGCCGAAGTCCAACCAACCTTCTTCCCACAAGCCAACCCGGTCCTACAAGTTACTTTAATGCATCCGAAGTTGGATCATAAATTCGTCGAAAACTAAAACATGATCGATAACATGTTCTCGTTGAATCATTGAAATCAAAACAGAACAAAACCAAAAGCGAAAGCTATACCAAAATCCATAGCGCTCTGATTGATCGTTGACGGGTATGATCTTCCAGAACCTGTATATTTGTCATTTTCTTTTCTCTGAACCTGATGAGAGGGACTGAATCTCTTTCTGACAATGGGGAGTTTGAAGAGGGAGGGTCTTAATATAAGGTTTGGAGATCACAACCTAATGTATTTAGGACTCTGTCTCAACTCTACCATTACAGAGTTTTAATCATGACAAGTCTCTCCACATAGTGTTCCATACCATTTGAGATATCAAAGGGCCCATCTGAATTATACCACATGAACCGGGCTTGAACCTAAGACAGACTTACGATGTGTGGTTCAACATATGTAGGCCCACATGATTTTCTAACAATCTCTCACTTGGGCTACATACGTAATCTTATAATCACATATTGTAACCTTATGAGCTCAAAAATATTATCTTATCAATTAATATCTCTTTCAATCCGATCCATTGATCATGTCAACATAGAACCAAAGTAGTCTTTATTACAAATAACGTAATTGGACCCATCAATGATCACGTATATTGACATAACTAAATGACATGGGGATGTGAAACATGAGAATTACATGCAATGTGATCAAACATGTCTATTTTCAACTGGTCCTTTCTAAAAACTTTAGTAAGATCACAACATAACGAGTACAAAATGCAACTTAACTTTAACTTTATACCAAAGTAGTAAAAACAACTTTATTATATCATAGAATGACCAAATGCAAACTCCCACTAAACCAGCATATCATAAAATGATAAAACACCCATGCGAGCAGTATGCCCGTGAAAGACCTTGGGTGACAAACCTTTAGTAAGCGGATCCACAATTATGGAGTTTGTGCCAATATGTTCTATCGATATCTGATCATTCTGCACTCTTTCTTTAACAACAAGGAACTTAATGTCAATATGCTTTGACTTGGACGAGCTCCTGTTGTTATTGAAATATAGCACTGTTGAATTATTATCACAAAATAACTTGAGCGATCTTTCAACATTGCCCAAAATTCGCAGTCCTGTGACAAAATTATGTAGCTATATCCCATAGTTGGATGTCTCATAACAAGCCACGAATTCTGCTGCCATGGTGGAAGAAGCAATGAGTGCCTGCTTGGCACTCCTCCAGGAAATAGCTCCTCCAACTAACAAAAAAATATAGCTTGACGTGGATCTGCAACTGTCTTGGCATCCCACAAAATCAGAATCAGAGTACCCAATAATCTTCAACTGATCTGACTTCCTGTACGTGAGCATGTAACCTTTTGTTCTTTGTAAATACCGCATAACCCGTTTGGTTGCTTTCCAATGATCCATAACTGAGTTACTAAGATGTTTTCCTAATATCTCAACAATGTACGCTAAATCTAGACATGTACATACCTGATTATACATGAGACTCTCCACAATAGATGCATAGGGAATCTATTCCATAGCCTTAATTTCAGACAAGTATTTGGGGCACTGAGTGAGACTAAACTTGTCCAACTTTTCTAGCCGCGAACGATACTTAGCATTAAGTATCATTTATTTTGTAACTGCATGGCAATTCGCACATTGCAATATATATTTCTAAGCATGCATACTATTATAAATGAATGAATAAAATGCTTCTAACCACTTCCCATTTTTTAACACAAATGATGCACATGCACATGCAAAAACTGTACTTACGATGTATGTATTAACATGGTTAACTACATGTTTTCACGCACGCTCAAATACATTTTTATGACGCAATCAACATAATAAAGAACATGATTGAACAATATATATAAACCACTTCAAAATAGAGTTTTAAACATGCATATCTAACTTTTAAAAATATTCTTGAAATCTTGTGCAAAACTGCATTTAGATCTGAAATTCTGCCTCACTTAGGCATTTTACTAAACACGTAGTGTGTGACATAATTCTCAAGGCATAACTAAATTTTCAGATTTAAAAACATGCTTAACATAATTAAATAAGATATTCTAATCATGTTAATTACACACATTATATTAAATATCTGATTTTGTGTATAATAATCGAATTAGGCATCTTTAAAACCTAATTTGCTAACATGACACTTGCGTTACATGCTTAGGTTAACATGACGTACAAAATATACTAGATTGTGACTAAACAACTTAATTAAACAATAAACAAGATTACTTTAGGGATCTTACCCTTGAAGATCGATGATTTGATATGGCAAAAACCCAAAAGCCCAAGGGGTTTCGCGAAGACCGTAACGAATTGTCGCTTTGGCAATTCACCGAACACTTGGCATGTGCGTGCAACACTAAGTAAAAATACAGCAATGGGTTCAACTGGGGTGTTCTCTCATTGTCAAAGAGTGCTATACCACAACACAATTAACGAGAAAGTGTCAAAAAGTGGCTCCACAACTTAATCAACCAAAAATGAGAATCGTGTATACCGATTTCTACAAAATCGAGCCAATCAACACCAAAATTGACAAGTGCAGAATGGATGGCTGTAGCTGGACATCTACAACAGTGAGCACACAACCCCAAGCATCCCCAACTATAGCAACACACACCCCAAGGCTGAACATAGCATGCAAAACGAGGAGATCCCTCGTTAGGGAAAACAAGAATAAAACCTCACGAAAGGAAAAAATCGATGAAAAAAGTGAGGGGCACGTACATCTATATGCCAAGGGTTTGAAAAATGGCTCATATTTGCTGAGACACGATTCTCAAAGGTGAAATGACATGATTCCCAAGACATTTCCCATTTAGGAAAAATTGGCTAAGAGAAACTCCAAAAAAGAATGGGAAAAAAGAGGGAAAAAGAGAAGAACCCAAGGCAAAATGTAGAGAAGAAAGAGATTAATCTCTGTTAAAAATGAATAAAAAGAACAAGAAAACCTAAATAAGAGAGAGAGAGATTTACCTACCAATAAAAATGGGAGATGCACCATGCATGAATCCTAGGCACCTCCGCTAGGCCTGGATCCCAAGGAAGATGGAATAAGGAGATAGAAAAGGGAAGAAGGAATTGGGTTTTTCCAACACCTAAGGTGAAAAAAAGGAAATAAGAGGGGGTGTCGACCCCCATGGAACAAAAATAAAGAGATAAGGGGGTTGGGGTGCCCTAGTGGACCCCACCCAGCCTTATGCGCTAAGCCCAATTCGAGTCCCATTTGGATCCAAATCAACCTAAAACTTAAATAAATACTAAAAATAACTAGTCTTATATTTATCCTAATATTGTCTAAAGTTCAATCTATAATTAAATATATTTTAATTTACTATTTAAAACCCATAAAACTTTAAGTTTGGGTTGATCCAATTGGGTCCAACCCATATGGACTCTGAGTACATTCTAAAATCCCTACTCTTTTCCAAAATTAATTCTTTCATCCTACTCACACAAAATAGCTATATAAATTTTAAATAATCCATCATTTTGGTATTTTAAAAAGTAATAATTTATTCTGATTAAAATATTATGCATAATTTTTTTATAACCAAAATACCCTTTGATAGAATTTACTCTTGTTAGCCAAAAATGAGCAAATGAGCATGAAATACATCAAATAAATACACATAAAACCCATAAAAGAATTTCCTTATTATTTATTTATAAAACTCATAAAATTTATAAGTTTTACAGGACCATACCAGGTAAAATAATAATTTTTAATCATTTTACATAAAAAAATTAAGGATCCTAATTGGAACTCGGGTTGTTCACACTTGTCATCACCGCTTGTAGACTCGCCTTCCAAAGTTGACTATTAACCTGCTGAAAGAAAGAAACCCAATTGTACTGGTTACTAAGTGCCCTCCTAAGTTTGACGTGAGTGGGCCACACGGGCATCCGTGCACCCACCCAAATGCAGGATGCACAGACTCTCTAACAACGTCTGTCGCTATTCCCAACCCCCTCCATGATGGACACTGTTCACTACTTGCATTTTTTTTACACACGTGGACAACACATGACATCCCTGTCTACACGTATCCATGATTCAAACATCCCCAAAGTGTTCACATTACATGCAACGATGTTGCATGATGCAATGCCGCTGACAACCATCATCTCAACATTTTTCAAGATGAAGCCCATGTCCTGTCCACACATGTGGAGATGGGTGGCCATCACCAGTGCTGCTGCATAAAAAATAGCCTCCTAGTAGAATGTTTCTAGATTGCACTCACTCTTCAAAGCTTGAAACCCATCATACGTGTTGGAGATTTGGGACTTTCTGTCTTGATCATGGGACCAATGATTGGAGGCGCGCATCAAAACGCGTTCTTAAAAGCGATAGTTGCCCCGTTAGGTTTGATCCCCGGTGCAATAGGGTTGTTCACAACTTCGCTTCTGGGATACTACCAAGCTAGTCTCACCTCTCGTGTAATACTAACCACTCCTAGCATTGAGTAGGCTAGTCACCACGACACAGTTACCCTGAACAACTTCAGGGTGAGGGAGAAAAAAAGGAGAAAACCCATAGGAAAATTAGAAAAAACCAGAGTAAGTTTCACACTTGCTTTTTCTTCTTAAAACTTGACCTTGTAGCATCCTATCAAGGGTGGCCGCCGATTAAACATGAGTGCCATGTACACAAACATTCTCAATATGTTGACACATTGAGGCAAACCAAAAATCGCAAGTCATAAAGGAAATTCGTAAGTAATAAAGAAAATTCATAAGTCACAAAAGAAATTTGCAAGTCACAAAGGAAGTTCGTAAGTTACCAAGGAAGTTTGTAAGTCACCAACAAAATTTGCAAGTCATAAAGGAAATTCTCAAGTCACAAAGGAAGTTCGCAAGTCAGAATGAAATTTCACAAGTCAGAAAGAAATTTTGCGAGCCACTAAGGAAATTGTAAGTCACAAAGGAAGTTCACAAGTCACAAAGAATTTCACAAATCACAAATAAAATTCTCACTGTCTTTCTCAAGAAGCAAACCTTTTTACGAGGTACAAAAATTGTCCAAAAAGAGTGGTAAGAAGATAGGTCAAAGACCGAATCCGAATACAAAGCCAAGGCCAAGACCGAATTCAAATCCGAATTTGAATCCAAAATTAATATTAAATATTTATTTAACAAGCCCAATATCTAATGCCGCTTGAGGGACTTGCCTTCTAAGGCAACTCTCCCCATTTTAAACTCATAGATTTTTCCAAAGATAATCAATATGAGACTACACATTTTTCATAAAGTAGTTTTTTTCCTCCAAAAGCTTTTCTGAAACAACTAGGTAAAAAAAAAGTTATTTTACCAACGACCTTGGTTCTAGTTAGGCATAATTTTGAGCCAAATAACAATAATCCCTTACATGGGTTAAAATTAAGACATAAAGGAAGAGTGAAGTTGTTTGTGAAAGTCATATGCATAGGTGAAGGTACCTTTTAGTTTGAACCCACACTTAGTGTGAACAAGGTTCGATAGTCTCAGAAACTAAGTAGCTAGTAGTTTTGAACTTAGTCTCTAATGTGGACTTCTTAGGACTATTCACATACATACTTGTAACTATATGTGTCATCAATATATAAATGTTGCATTTATTTAGGGTTCTGTGCAGTATCCCATTTCATTAGTGCTGAAGAGACAACCTCAATCTCATAGAAGGCAACCTACACCTTCACACTCATATAAATGAGTTTATCAAAAGTAAAAATTTGTTTCAACCACCTTAGCCAATCTGGCGTACAGATCTCATTAAGAGCCAAGCGACTCATCCTCATGTCATAGATTTTTTTAGCACTTACATTAGAATGAAACATGAATATACTCTTTATCTTCACATATATAATAGTGATCACCCAATTACTTCAGCGACTTGCTCTTTCTATTTAACCAAAAACTCAGGAGACCTGAGACACTCGGTTGGGTTCCCATCACGAATAATCTTTTTAGCAGGTTTTAATCCCATTTCCTTAGATGTATTTATAATTATTTTACGTGAAAAGCCTTTCGTAAGTGGATATGCCAAATTTTGGCAAGATTTTACATATTTCACTGAAATTACTCATTGCTTGAGTAAATTATTTATAGTGTTGTACTTTAAATTGAATTGTCTAGATTTCTCATTATATATGTTGCTCGCCTTATATATAGCAGCTTAATTATCACAGTGAATAACCACAAAAGACAAGGGTTTGCTATCTAATAAAATATCAATAAAGAGGTTCATTAGCCATTTGGCTTTCATACTAGCAGATGTTAATGCTATAAGCTTAGCCTCTAGAGTAGATTGTGTTATATAATGGTTTGCTTCTTAGAATCCCAGGATATAGCCCCAGATCCAAGGGTAAATACCCATTCACTTGTAGATATCGAGTCATCCCTATCCGAGATCCAATTAAAATTGCCATAACCATCAAGGTTAGCGGGTTCTTTTGTATAGAATAACCCATAATCTAAAATCCCTTTAAGGTACTTTAGGACCCTGAAAACTGCATCACAATGTTTAGGTCCTAGATTGATAGTATATTTACTTAGTTTGCTAATGCAAAATGCTATGTCTGACCTAGTTTCATTCATGGCATACATAAGACTTCTAATAATACTAATATACTTAAGTTGAGAAATACCTCTTTCGGTGTATTTAGATAATTTAACACTGGGATCAAGCAAAATGTCAATAGTCTTGCAATCAAAATAATTAAACTTTCTAAGCACTTTCTCAACATAATGCGTTTGAGTTAGACCGTATCCATGCTCATGTCTCACAAGTTTGATTCCTAGAACCACATCAACAAGCCCCATATATTTCATGTTAAAGTTAAGCGAAAAAAATTGCTTAGTATCATTTATCCATTCTATATTGTTGCTAAGTATTGTCATATCATTTATATATAAACAGATTATGACAATGTTTTTATAATCAACCTTAGTATAAATGCATTTTTTAGATTCGAGAGTATTAAACCTATAATTTAAAATTATTTGAACAATTTTTTTATGCCATTGTTTTGGTGCTTGTTTCAATCCGAATAAGGGCTTAAGCAATTTCAAACTTTATTTTCTTGACTAGAAACTACAAAACGTTCACGTTGTTTCTATTCTTTTAAATTACCATTTATAAATACAATTTTAACATCTATTTGATAAATTTTAAGCTTGAAAATAGAAGCTAAGGCTATCAGAACTCTAATTGAAGTTATTTTAGAGACTGGAGCATTCATATCAAAATAATCAATCTCTGATTTTTTGTTTAAAGCCTTTTGCTATTAATCTCGCTTTAAATTTGTCAATTGATCCATCTGCTCTAAATTTTTATATTGAATAACTTCTTTCTAAGATGCAACATGAGGTGATGACAACTTCAAAAAAGCTTGAAGGATCTCTTCAATTATATAGAGATAAAAGTCTTTTCCAAAATTCTTTGGTTTTCTAACTCTCTTACTTTTTCTAGTTTCTGTATTTTCATGTTCCAAAGTAGATCTTTTGGATATAGGTTCATGAAAACCAATGGGAGAAGAAAGATTTTGCAAATATTTGAAAACAAGATATTCTCTAAACTATGCTTGTACAAATTTACAAATAACTTTAGTTTCTAAATCCATAAATCTATATGCTTTGCTATTTTGAGAATAGCCAATAAAAACAAATGTATTACTTGAAGGTCCTAATTTAGTTTGTTTAGGTTCATTCAATCTAACATAGGCAACATAACTCCAAACTTTAAGATAACTTAAATTTGGTTTTTTATTTTTTCACAATTCATAAGGAATAAATTTTAATTTCGAATAAAACACACAATTCAAAATATAACATGCATTAAGCCTTATCCCCATAAATTTAAATTAAGACCAGAGCATTCACCATATCAATTAAAGTTTTGTTTTTTCATTCTGCAACATCATTATGTTCAAGAGTATAAGGTACAATGTTTTCTCTATGTATGTCATGTTGTTCACAAAATTTGATAAAATCATGAGATAAATATTCTCTACCTCTATCTGACCTAAATGAAATAATTTTGCGGTTGTAGAAATTCTCAATTTCAACCTTAAAAGTCTTAAATTTCTTTAAAGACTCATATTTGCTTTTTAAAAGATAAAAAAAAAACAAATTTGAAGAAATCATCAATGAAAGTTATGAAATATATATTACCTCTATGAGTTGGAGTGTTTTTTAAATCACAAACATCACTATATATGAGTTCAAGAATTTTAGTACTCCTTTTCACTTCATGAAAAGTTTTTTTAGAAAACATTGTTTGAATGAACACATTTCATTTATTATAGTGATCATGCTTGAAAACATGAATTAATCCTAATTTACCAATTTTTTAATGGATCCATAATGCACATGACCAAGCCTAGCATGCCATACATCAAAGGAGTCAAGCAAAAAAACATAAACATAAGTATTATCATTGATCACATTTAGTTTAAATAGTCTATTAGAAACAAAGTCCATTTCAATGAATACACGATTCTTCGATAATACTATATTATCGGATTCAAACACTAACTTAAAACCATGCATGGTGAGTAGGAAGGCTGATACAAGGTTCTTAGTCATAGTGGGTACATTATGTATATTCGTGAGAGTAAGACATTTCTCGAACGTAAATTTTAGTTTCACAGTCTCTTTTCCTTTAACCTTTACATGATGGAAGTTTTTCATATAGGCTTCATTGTCTTCCCCCACGAGATCATATGTTTTAAATATACTCCATTACAAATGTGAATTATAGATCCAGAATCCACATACGATCATTTGTTCATTTGAACCATGCAAACAATACTTACTACAACTAGGGGTGGCAAAATCTGACACGACCTGCCAACCCAACCCGCCAGCCCGCTTCTTAGCCGGGTTCGGGTTTGGCTTAAACGGGTTCATGTCATAAACGGGTTGACCCACCTAACCCGTTTATTAAACGGGTCGAGTTCATGTTAGGGGTATGCCAACCTGCCAACCCGGCTGACCCGTTTAATAAACGGGTTAGGCGGGCTGGTCAACCCATTTACCTGAACCCGACCCGCCAACTCGTTTACCTGACCCCGACCAGCCCGCCAACCCGTTTACACGTTTACCCGAACCCGCCCGCCAACCCGTTTACCCGAACCCGACCTGCCAACCCGTTTACCCGACCCGCCCACCAACCCGTTTACACGTTTACCCGAACCCGCCCACCAACCCGTTTACCCGAACCCGACCCGCACGCTAACCCGCCAACTCGTTTACTCGACCCGGCCCATTTATTAAACGGGTTAACCGTGTCGTGTTGGGTTACTCGTTTAATAAATGGGTTGGGTTTGTGTTTGTCACTGCCGACCCGTTTAATAAACAGGTCAGGTTCGTGCTGAGGTATGCTGACCCACCAGCCCGCCGACCCGACCCGCCAACCCGACCCGATTGGCACCCCTAACTACAACTACTAGGTTCTCTTAGAGAGATTGTGCCTTGGTGCCTCGTCTCTTGCGATGATAACACTCTCTCGCATAGTGCCTTGGTTTGCCACAAGCATAGCACAAAACCATCTCACATTTTCGTTTCTTAAAATATTTAGGTTTCTTGTTTTTAGATTTCAAACTGGGTTTGAATCTTGGCTTACGATCCACAAAATTTACTTTGGTACCAACTTTTTTTACTTTATCTTTTCTGTCTCTATGATGAGCTTCCTCTTCAATACGAAAATGAAAAAGTAGTTGTTCTAAAGTAAATTCTTCATTTTTATGTTTTGACATATTACAATAGTTTTTCTATGAATTAGATAACTTTTCAATTATAACAGTCACTTGAAAAGACTCATCAAGATTCATGCTTTCTATCTTAAGCTGGTGAACCGACTAATCAATTTGGGGTAGAAGTTGTTTGTCATCAGTAAACTTGAAATCTATATATTTACTAAAGAAAAACTTGTGGTTACTTGCATCCTCTGTATTATATTTGTACGGAAGAGCTTCGTAGAGCCTTTTCGCAAAGTCTACTTCAGAGTAGATGTCAAAGAGTGTAATAGTGCATTCAAGATGTGTCCTCAACACAGAAAAAGTTTCTTTCATTTTGGAAGGGTCGTAAAAGCCATACTAATTTTTCATTTTGCATCACTTTTCCTTCATCTTTCTCACTTTCAAACATGCCCTTAAAGTTTTCATTTTCCCGTCACTTTCCACTTACTTCATAAGTTTTTTATATTAAAAAATTATAATTTTTTATAAGAAGCTTGCATGTGGGTTTTTATATAGCATTATATTTGTGTCTTTCTTATGCTCAAACTCCATATTGCCTTTTATGTGTTTTGTTTTTATTTTTTATTCACTTAAATAATCACTTCATAACCTTATATCGCTTCACGCATTATACTACTTTTTAGCACTGGCCTCTTTGCGCGCATCGCTTCGTAAACTATCCATTTAGTTTCTTGAAAACTATGCCGGCCAACCCTAAGCTTGCCTACTAAAAAAAGGTGCTGAGATAAGAAGCCTAAGAAGAGGATCCATAGTTTTTTCGTCCTCGATTTTCACCAAGAAATGAAGGGAGGCATGAATGACGCTGATGATATACATCCCATTTTGTAGCTGCAGTCAGCCGCAACACTATAAAATGGGTTCAAATGAAAATTATGGAACTTTGCTATTTGTTATTGGTGCTAAGGTTTACAGATATGAAAACCAATATTACCCCTTTTTTAGGTTGTAAACCTTGAACAACCAAACAATCCCCGTGGTTGGTAAGAGCTGTCGGTGCACACAACATCTCCTATTGTAGGACGTTGCAGGTTCAAGACTTTGAATAACTGGTGGGGTTCTGCCTAAACCACAGCTTGCCTTAAAAAAACAAAACAAAACAACTAGGGTTGGGCAAACGGCCCGGTAGCCCGATGGGCCAAGCCGACCCAGCCCGCCATGGGTCGGGTTTGGGCCATGATTTTAGGCTGCCCATTAGGTACCGGGTCAAAATCCGGCTCGTTATATATGTGGGCTGGGTTCAAGCCGGCCAGCGGGCTAGCCTGATGGGCCTAAGTTATTTATTATTTTTTTAATAATTTAAATTTTTAAAAATGAACTATTATATAGCAGCTTGGATAAATATTGTTATTTACCTAATTAGTTGCATGAGAACTTGCTATTTATTAATTATTACTATTTACCTAATTAATTGCACTAATTAGGAATTTGTTGCATGAGAACTTGCTATTCTCTGGCTAACCCATAATTTCAGTCAATCATTTATGCATTTTAAGATTGGGTCAGGCTGGATCCTGCCAGCTTCACATTGGCCCATTGGGCCAATGGACCGGGCCATGGGCTTCACTTCAAACCCGAGCCTGTTAAGAACTGGGCCAAAACCGGGCCCATTAGTAAATGGGCCAGGCTGGCCCGGTCCGATGCCCACCCCTACAAACAACCAATATTGCTGCTCTCTTGGAATTTCACGTGTTTGCAAACACATGATCCAAAACTTGTTTTCTGTTAAAGCAATTACGTGTATCACATCTAAGCGGCTCGATTCATCAAAAAATTTGAAAAAATGTGAAAATTGTTTTCTTGTCGGAGCTATTAAGCTAAAAATCATAGATTGTAACGATTCAATTTGGCTACATACGTTTGCTATGGTTCAAACCTTGAATTGTGTTTTTTCAACATTAAGTGTAGATAGGGGCTGTCAACGGGATGGGTTTGTATAGGGTACCTGACCTGGCCCGAACCCGAATTTCTGAGTATGGATATGAAAAACACCAATTCGAATAATATTTGGGTCATAATTTTTGCCGAGTACCAGACCTGAGTGATCTCTCTCTCTCTCTCTCTCTCTCTCTATATATATATATATAATAAAAATAAATAATTGAAATTATGTGGTTGCTGAACTGAGATTTCCTTTTTGTGACTCGACAAAACCTGAACCCAAACCCAGTAATTCCTAATGGGTCGGGTACCCAACCCCTAAATGTAGACAACTCTTTGAATTATGAAGTTTTAGTACATCGTAAGCAATTGATTTTCGGAGCCTTGAAAATACTGCTTATGTGTTTCAATCACACGATTCAAAACTCATTTCAGATTACAACTAGAGGGCCTGATTTTCCGATATTTACCCTAGGTGTCACTAGAATACGAGAACATAACAAAAAAGATGTGATTTTGGAATCAACCATCAGATAACAAAAAATATGTGATTTTGGAATCAACCATGGGATCATCGTGTATTTTTGATGAAAAAATGTAATTTTTGAATGCTTGAATATTTATAAAGATTATGAACCATTAATTTTAAACTCTTAAAAAAATCTCATTTATGCATCAAATTCGGGTAATTCATGAGCGGGTTCTTATAAAACCAAGCGTGTAGATCATATCTGTATTGTTAGATTCAAGAGAAAAGAATAAAAAAATTCATGAAAATAGTGGTTCACCCATTTGTTTTTATATTTTCAGTTCTCATATTCTAAGTGAATCTACCCTAGTGTGTATATATATATATATATATATATATATATATGGAGATTATGTACATAAAGAATGGGACCAGGTCCGCTGTTCCCAGTGTTATTAGGTCCAAGAGCTGACCCAGTTAATCCGAGTGCTTTTGTTTGATTGTTCACTGCTTCAGAGATGGGCTGTGAAGCGTATGTTTTTTGGGTATACCAGTTAAAAATTTAAATATTAAACCGAGAAACCTCAAAAGAATAAGATCCGGTCTCATAAGGAAATTATGAAAGAGAAGAAGAGCCTTGGCTACGCGACAACCATTCGGGGCTGCTGCCGTCGTCGACCAGACAGAAGCCGAGGGCTCGCGTCATTTGCCACCTGGACGGTGCTGATCTGTGCATCGGAGAAAAGGCGGTTTGATTAAAAAAATAATATTTACTTTATGTCCTGTTACCAACCCAAGAGTTGGGTCGGCTGGTTAAGACTTGAAAGTATTAAAACTTGACCATGGTTAGGGGGGGGCAGGGTCGGTTCTTACTTCTTAGTACCCCTTCAATAATAAATTCTCATTAAAAAAATAACGTGGCGTTTTATTTATTTCAAGAGGAAACAGAGGGGTCCCTTCCCAACTCTCTCTCTCTCTCTCTCTCAGATAAGAAGAAGCAAAGCAAAGCAAGCAAGCCGCCTCGGATGACCGTTCAGAGCGCGTCGTCACCATCGCCGGAATCAATCATCGGAATTAATTTCCGGCGAATACCCGCTTTGGTTTTGCTACTGAGCTTCGGTTGTCGCAACCCCAAATTGCTTAGAAGAAGCTGGCGGTTCCTTGGTCTCGGACTAGGACTACTGGAAATGGTGAAATTGGTAGGTTGAGCTTCGACGCCGGTAGGTGGTGGGGGTTTGCGTTTTCAGGTCTGGTGCGTCGGGAAGGAACCGAATCTCTTCTCCGGCGAAGGTGGTGGTGGTGCTTTACGGCGAGTTGGTATCTGGCAGCTGGGAGAAGAGTGAGGTTTGGGTAGGGTCTGCTGCTTTAAAGGTTTGCCTTTTGCGGGGGAGTCTGGATGCGAATTCGCTGTTGGGTGATTGGAGTGGTTCTGAGTCGGTGGGAATTGAGCCGGAGATCCTATTCCTGAAATTGTTTGGTGCTTTTCCGGCAGGAGGACTGGGTTTCTTTCGGTGGGGAAACAGTGATGCTGGTGGAGACCGTGGAAAAATTGGAGAATTCTTCGGCCGTGACAGTGTCCAACGTGACGTCGGCGTCCGGTGAGGCCAGCGTTAACTCCAGCGGCAACCAGAAGCAGAACCAGGAGATGCCCACCGCATCTGCGGCAGCTCCGACGCCCAAACGGAAGAGAAATCTGCCCGGAATGCCAGGTTGGGAGCTGTGCAAACCGAAGAGAAATCGAATTCATGAGCACCCTTTTCCCGTATCCTTGTTTTCATTTAGGAAATATGGAGGAATTCACTATCTATGTTTGTTCTTTCTTTCCGTTTTTCTGCAGATCCGGACGCGGAGGTGATCGCTCTGTCGCCCAAGACCCTGATGGCGACAAACCGATTCGTGTGCGAGATTTGCAACAAGGGTTTCCAGAGGGACCAGAACCTTCAGCTACACCGAAGAGGGCACAATCTGCCGTGGAAGCTACGGCAAAGGACGAGCAAAGAGGTGAAGAAGCGGGTCTACGTATGCCCGGAGACGACGTGCATCCACCACGATCCGGCGAGGGCGTTGGGAGATCTCACCGGAGTTAAGAAGCATTTCTGCCGGAAACACGGGGAGAAGAAGTGGAAGTGCGACAAGTGCTCCAAGAAATACGCCGTCCAATCCGATTGGAAGGCTCACTCCAAGATGTGCGGCACTCGCGAGTACCGCTGCGATTGCGGAACCCCTTTCTCGAGGTCAGCTTTGCTCTTACTCTATTCCTCATTCGATTATCGCTCTCCGCTTGTGTGTAAGAAACTTCGAATAAGAGGAGGATTCTGATGGTGGGTTCCTTTATGTATTTATATAGGAGGGATAGCTTCATTACTCATCGAGCTTTCTGCGATGCGTTGGCGGAGGAGAGTTCCAAGGCGCAGGCGGTGGTGGAGACTCCCGCCCGCCCGGCGAACTCCTCTTCGGACAATACCAACAATCCCAAATCGAATATGGTGGATGTTGCTGCACCCCAGCCTGTTGCTTCTTCTAAGAATCCCAACCTTACCCCAACGCCTCCTACTCCACCCGCCGTTTCTGTCAGGATTCAGTCTCTTGCTATTCAACAAGGTGAGGATGAGGGGAAAAAATAAAATGCATATACGCCCAAAACCGTAATCTAGATTCTAAACCCCATGGCTGCGTTGTCGTTTCTTCATGTTTTGGCCATAAATCGAGTTTTGTCTGATATGAGCTCTCTCTCTCTCTCTCGTGTTGTTTGGTAGATCCTTTGTATTAAAGAAATATTTTTATTAATTAAACTCAAGTGCCCAACAGTGATTAAACTATTCTTTTAGTTGGATTGATCTAAAAGGTTCTCATGAAAACTTGAAGTTTTCAGTCATCTTATTAGCCAGAGGTTATCTGGTCTATGGCTATGTCCTTTTTCGCTAGACTTTTTGAGTTTTGCTTCCCCCTTTTCCCCTTTTAATTCTCTTTTTCTTTGTTGTTCTTAAATGATGTCACTTTTATTAGTTTAATTGTTAGTTGAAAATGTGTAGTATATGAATATTCAGGTCATGAATTCCTTTTTCTTTTGGTGTTCTTTTCTAGAGAGTGGAGATTCGAGAGGGTACATACATCCTTTTTTGCACAGCAAGAGCGGGGGCAGCACCAGCATCTTCGCCGCTCTCATGGCTTCGGGCGGCATACAGATGCAGACCCCGGGTTTCACAGACCTCATTGGCGCCAAGAACCGCGGCGATGGCTTGGCATCTGGGAGTTCGACGTCGACCTCTTCGTCTTCCTCCCTTGCCCCGCAGGTCGCTCTCTGCCTCTCTTCCAATGCTTCGCCTGCGGGGCCGTCGACCGGGATGGCGGCGCTGTTCGTGCCATCGGCTCAATCTCTGAGCCACCACCACCACCAATTCATCCCTCAGCCACCTCACATGTCTGCCACTGCATTGTTGCAGAGAGCAGCTCAGATGGGTGCGACCGCAAGCAACGGCTCGCTGTTTCGAGGCTTCGGGCTGTCATCTTCTCCATCAGCGTCTTCTTCGCCTGCGTCTTCCTTGCAGCATGATCAATGGGTCGATGGTTTGCACCAGCCACGCCCAGAAGCGGGTTTAGGACTTGGATTGATGTCAGTTGCCTCTTTGAGCTATACGAGCCGCCTCAATGAGGATGTGGGGATGGCGGAGCTAATGGCTAACTCCATTTTCGGTTCACCGGCCACAATTCCCAAGCCTACGACTCTTGATTTCCTTGGACTTGGAATGGGCGTTGCCCCTCCTGGGGGTTTCTCCGCACTCATTAGCGGTGGTGGTATAGAAATGGCGGCGGCCACCACCTCCTTTGGTGGTGGGACTCGCAGCGGCGCCGGAAATTCTTCCGGCAAATCTTGGGATGGCTGCTGAGTGGGAGAGAGCATGGTGGTGATTGTGCTTTTACACCGTTAGTTTTCCTAATGGCTAGTGAGTGATTTGGGTATGGAAAGAGAGCTAGGATCTGATTGGCCTGGCAGCTTTGAAAGATACGTGGCATACCAGTGCACAGTAGGAATGCCTTTTTGTTTTCCTCTTTTCTTTGTGTAGCCAAGGTGATTGTATATAATGTGTTTTCCTAGTACTGTTACGGTCTTTCTCTCTCTCTTTCTCCTCGTAATAATTGGGTCTATTTTTTTTTAAGACGGAACTAGTTACTCGTTGATGTCGCAATTTCTTCTTGACTTCTTTGATTTTGATAACCTAGGTTGGCCTGTTTGTTAATATGGCAATATGAACGGGTGGTGGGAAATTCTGTTTTTTTTTTGTTTTTCAAAAAGGCGGTGGGAATTTATTTTTTAACATTATTTTTCGCGTCTTCTAAATAAATACCAACAATAGCCCTAAAAGGGGTTTGGGCCGCAAGGGACGTGACTAAGAAATTTCATTGGGTGACTTTACACCACAACAAAGCAGTGGATTAGCGACAACCACATTTTGTTGCTATTTCGTCGCTAATAGGCTTAGCGACAGATTAGCGACGACGAGACGACAGTATGCTTACGTCGTGAATTTTTTGACGTTAACTGGTGATGAAATAAATTTGTTGTCAGGTCCGTCGCTAATTGCGACGGAATAACGAGTGATGTATTCTGTCGTTAATCCGTCGGTACTAAACGACGACCTTGGCTTGACGGCGAATTTACGTTTGTCGCTACGCCGTTACTAGATTTATATGCATAGCGACGAATGTTTTTGTCACTAATTCGTCACAAACATGAAAAAAAAATAAAAAAATTTATTTGAAAATTAAATACCGAGAATAGTACAATTTATATTTTCTGTACAATTTATATTTCCTGTAAATAAAAAACAAACCACACAAAAAAATTCATATAAAAGGAATCTATAACAATTAATCGTTTCACTTTAAAATTAACAAGTTTAATTATTTACAATTCGACAATTAAAATTAGAAAACAACAAAAAATAGAACTTCTTCAACACAGTTCTCTAATCATCGCCAAGATTTTGTGCATCTTCTTGTTCATTGCCTTTATCTGTCCCTTCAGCTCCGATATGCTGATTATCGCTAGCAGCCTACACGAGAAAAGAACAGTCAGTATTGATAAACAAAATATAATGAAATAAATTACACACTATATGTGATTCTATCATGTGCTCATATGTGTTCTAAGGCAATAAAAAAACTTTATATGTGATTCTATCATGCTCATATATGCTATAAAGCAGACAAAAAACTCTATATGTGATTCTATCATGAATTATGTATGTTTTAAGGCATTAAAAAAATTGTATATGCGATTATATCATGCTTAGATGAGTTTTAAGGCAACTAGAAAAACTCTATATGTGATTCTACCATGCTCATATGTGCTTTAAGGCATGCAAAAAGCTATATATGTGATTCGATTATGCTCGTATGTGTGCTAAGGCAGTAAAAAAATTGAATATGTGATTATAGCATGCTCATATGTGTTCTAAGGCAGAAAGAAAAACTCTATATGTGATTCTATCATGCTCATATGTGCTCTAAGGCAGACAAAGCAAAAAACTTTATATGTGATTCTATCATGCTCATATGTGCTCTAAGGCAGGCAAAAAACTCTGTATGTGATTCTATCATGAATGATATATGTTCTAAGGCAGTAAAAAAACTCTATATGTGATTTTGGCATGCTCATATGTGTTTTAAGGTAGTCAAAAAACTGAATATGTGATTATAACATGCTCATATGTGTTCTCAGGCAGTGAAAAAACTGAATATGTGATTATAGCATGCTCATATGTGTTTTAAGACAGTAAAGAAAACTTTATATGTGATTCTATCATGCTCATATGTGCTCTAAGGCAGGCAAAAAACTTTATATGTGATTATAGCATGCTCATATGTGCTGTAAGGCAGGCAAAAAACTCTATATGTGATTCTATCATGCTCATATGTGCTCTAAGACAGACAAAAAGTTATATATGTGATTCGATTATTCAAATCATTCACATCAAGTATTACAATGCATTCAAATAATTCGTATCAAGTATTATAATACATCCAAATAAATTTTTTAATCATTCACATCAAGTATTGCAATACAACTCATTCATTCGCATCAAGTATTACAATACATTCAAATAATTCAAATCATTCACATCAAGTATTGCAATGCATTTAAATAGAGGTTTGTATTTCAAGATTTTGCTCACTAGCTAGCTTGAGAATTCTTCCTCGTCACTTGTTTGACTTTCTTCTTCTTCTTCTTAATTGTTTACCCATTCACTTGGTACATCATTTGGATCACATTCCTCTATGAATGTTTCATCGGCCAATGAAGATATGATATGAATATCATGCGCAACATCGTGACCATAAGCGAAGTCATAGACATCATCTGATTGATAGTAATCGTTGTCTTCAGCTAACTCATCTTCTTGTAACTTATCATACTCAGGGTATAGTTTGGACTTCACCTTGCAAACTGCCCACCATTCATTTCTATCTGACTTTTTTATACTCGGATATGAAGTATAATAAACTTGTTGAGATTGCGAGGCTAATATGAATGGTTCATATGTTCCAAACCTGAATTTATGATTCACCTCCACAATGCCTGAAGCATTGTCGAGTCTTGTTGCAGTTGGATCAAACCAATGACACTTGAATAAAGTTACCCTGTTATTTATGCCTAAGTAAGTCAACTCCATTATTTCCTCTATAACACCGTAGTAATCGTGTTCATTTTCACCGTAGCTGCTACCCTTGACACACACGCCACTATTAATCGTTGATTTGTTTATACCGTAATCTTTTGTATGGAATCGATAATCATTTATGATGTACCCGTTGTAGCATTGCACAACTTTGGTCGAACCATTTTCTAAATCACATATTCCTTGATCTTTAACATCACCATGACGGACCTACGCACAGACATAAACAATGATTGTGATCACGATCAATTAAGTAACTTAGTATTGTTTATAAGTACAAAATTTATGTTAGCTTCTTTACCAACTGTTTCAACCACTCCACAAACTTAGTTTCACATTCTTTTTGTACTTTTGCATCAGTGAGATGTGAAACTTCTCTTTGCAACTCTAGATCAAATCGTCTGCAAACCACAAATACTTATATTATCGAGCCATGTATCCACATATAGAACATAAAATGATTCATAATTGTGTTGCGTCTACATATACTTACTCGATGTATGGGTCGATCACTGAGCAATTAAAAAGAATATAGATGTGTGCTGCATCATGTTCTCGATCTGTCAAGAGCCTTGATCGGCAACTACCAAATGCATGCCCAAGTGGTTGAAATATCGACAGCTTGTCAGCTACTGTTACTTGTTCTCCATCATTGTTACGGGGCGAACATGTGTAACGTGTTGGAATATGAGGTTCGAAGTACATAGATGCGAAATTTGAAATCTCTTCTAAAGTGTATGCCTCACAAATAAAGCCTTCTACTCTTGCTTTATTATGAACTTTTTTTTTGAGATCGAACATGCATTTGGCAAAAATATACATTTCAAATTTTAAATATCTGTCATTAAAGAGACAAATATAAAAAAACATATATCTTTCAAATGGATACATCCATCGATATTGCATAGGGCCATCAGCCCTTAGTTCATATGGCAAATGTATGATCAAATGTTCCATAACATCGAAAAATGCTGCCGAAAATATCTTTTCTAGCAGACAAATAGTGGTGATGACAGAGTCCTCGAGATTCTTTACATCTGATACTACAACCTCTGATGCGCACAATGTTCTGAAAAATCTGCTAAACTCAGACAATACCCCCCATATAGGTTTGTCTAACATATCATGGAATGCTAGGGGTATCAATCGTTGCATAAAGATATGACAGTTATGGCTCTTCAACCCATATAATTGTCCATCGTCAATCTTCACAGCCCGAGCAATGTTAGAGACATATCCATCTGGAAATCTCAATTGTCTCAACCATTGACATACATGTTTTATTTGATCAGGTCCGAGCACGTACTTTGCCTTTGGTTTCAGTACTTTGCCATTATACTCTTTGAGTTCCAATTCTTGTCGTTTACATATTAATTTTAAATCCATACGGGCCTTCGGATTATCCTTCATTTTTCCTTTAACATTCATTACTGTATTGAACACATTATCAAACACATTTTTCTCCACATGCATCACATCCAAATTATGTCGTATCAATAGGGTCGGCCGATACGGTAGTTCCCAAAAAATAGTTTTCTTCGTCCAATTGTGATCCTTTCCAAATCCACAGAAGGGTGTAGGACTGCGGGCATCTGCTAATACATCTAGAAAGTATCGCAATCTTCTTAGAATTTCTATGTCAGACAATCTTGAGGATGAACCTTCCGTTTCAGTTGTGCCTGCTTTAGACGCATTCTTTTGTTGTCGGAACGTATGGTCACTGGGTAGAAATCGACGATGACACTTAAACCAGCAAGGTTTCCTTCCATGCCTCAATCTAAAAGCTTTTAAATCCTTCATGCAGTACGGACATGCCAACCTCCTATGTGTGCTCCAACCAGATAGCATACCATATGCAGGGAAGTCACTGATTGTCCATAGAACAACGACCTTCATGTTGAAATTTTGTTTTTTGTGGGCATCATAAGTGGTAACACCATCATCCCACAATACTTTTAGTTCATCAATCAATGGCCTTAAATATACGTCAAGATTTTGGTCAGGTGAGGTCGGACCAGGGATCAACAGAGACAAGAAAAGATTTGGACGTTTCATACACAAGCTTGGTAGAAGGTTGTATCGAGTTACAAATACTGGCCAACATGAGTATGAAGTTGATCTACCCCCAAATGGATTAAATCCATCTATACATAGACCGAGTCTAACATTTCACACTTTCATTGCGAAGTTCTGATGAGTACGATCAAAGTGCTTCCAAGCTTCAGCGTCAACAGGATGCGTGATCTTGTTTTCATCATGTCGAACTTTATTTGCATGCCATCTCATGTGTTTAGCTGTCCTTGAAGACATATACAATCGCTGCAATCTAGGAGCGATAGGAAAATAGCAGAGCGACTGTATGAAACTTTCATTGATCTCGTGCTACCATTGCCTATTGTCTTTGGCTTGAACTAAGGATGCCCACATGACAGACATGATATGTTGTTTTCCTGCTCCTTGAAATACAATATGCAGTGATTTGGATATGCATCAAGCTTTTTGTAACCCATACCTAGAGCGTTGACCATAACTTTCGCACGATAGAAATTTTGTTGCAATTTCTCATCTTTGGGCAACATACTCTTCACAATCATGCACAAACGGTCAAAACACGATTGACTCAAAATATACTCGGACTTCAAATTCATTAGTTGAAGAACTGCAAACAAGATAGTGTGACTCTCGCAACCGTTCCAAAGTGGCTCATCAGGATCTCTAAGTAAATCATAAAATCTAATAGCTACATCGTTTGGTGATTCTTCATCTACGACAGTTCTTAAATCACTAGAACTCATAGTAGAACCCAGTTCTGTTCCTGCGGTATCAAATATCAAATTCGTATATGAATTATCGTGCACCACATTCACCCGTGCATCAAAATTGTTTCTAAATTCTTCTCCATGAAACATCCAGTTCTGATAATCACTCACAAAACCCTTCCTGTATAGGTGATGTCTAACGCTATGAGGTTCTACAAATTGATTATTCTTACAAATCTTGCAAGGACACCTAATCTGACCTGTGGGATCCATTGTACTGACACTTGTCGTTGCAAATTCAATAAAACTGTCAACACCATCTATATATTCATGCGATAACTCATTGTCCACTATTCTACGGTACATCCACTCACGGTTTGCAGTCATTTTCTTATGATGTTACGAATAATAGCCTAACGAATTAAAAAAGAACAATCAGAATGCTACGATGAAGAAAATATCAAATTTATCATGCAATATATGATGTCATACAATAACAAGAATTTTGATGCATGCATTGATA